>NW_007249320.1:122824-154838 GCF_000164805.1 Carlito syrichta | reverse complement strand
GAGAATATGACCTGAGCTGGAGAGTAGCTTCAGACTGATGGGAAATTCTGAAGGTAAATTTCACCCCAAGTTAGTCCAACTTTAAACAAGGGAGCCAAAGGACTCTTATAAGCAGGCCAGTGAATTTTCAGTTCTAGAATGAGGAGGGATAGTAGGAGGGCACAGTCTCCCACTGAGAAAATTCAGGTAAATTCTCCAGAGATGGCTGTGCATTATTATCAGTTAACCATTGTAGTAGCTGGAACAGGAAGGACATACAATGTTGACTACTTATGTTCACCTGCAATACTTTGTTATCACATTCCTAGGAACAGTGTTCCAGGAAATCTTGATTTCACACATTTCATGAAACATACCTCATTGTAAAACTGTCCTTTATTTAGTCTTGATTTTCAAAACCTAAGAAACCAAGGACTACATTTCTAACCATAGTAAAGCATCCTTTTGAAGCCAAGGCTTATTATCCTAAAGACTTTCTGTATTTTCTCCCTAATTTTAAAGAGTGTTTATATATTTATTATAATAATTGCACTTTTTTTCCTTGCTACTCTATAAGAAAAAAATAGAAGGAAGAACATTCTTTAACATTTTAATTTTTTCTTACTTATTTTTAGAAAAATAATTCTAATTAAAGTGAATAAATCAATGTGTAGAATCAAATATTCAGCCCATAATTCTCTTCTTACTGGATAATGAAAGTGAATAAAAGACGTAAAGAAAGAAAAAATAAATAAAAATAGGGAGGATAAATTCTACAAGACTTGGAGAGCTAGGGGAAACAAGGAGACTTCCTGATGAATAGGAATGACATAACTTTCTACTCAGGAAGACCCTTATCAAAGAAAACTTACAAGAAAAGACATGATTTGCTGAAAACTCTTTAATAAAGGTCATTGAAAGATGTGTTTAATCATGAAATCCCAAATTGAAGATATAATTCAGAGAAATGCTAAGGTTTAAATCTGAAAGGAAAAACTGATCTTTCTTAAGAAAATAAAATTTTATGTGCTATCACAACAGAATGAAAATAGAAAGAATCATTTGATATATTTATGAAATGCCATAAAAATAGTAATTATAGAGATTATAAAAAGTATAATCACTTTGAAGAAATAGAATAACATTGGACTTTATATATGATATTTACAGGCTACTAGATCAGAAAATTCAATAAGATTTGCACACATATTTCTTTTATAAATTTTAAATTTAAATTGCATGAAATATGGTATATTTTTAAATTACTTCTATAGTTTTGGCATAAAATGTATAATTTAACAATTTTGGATTCTAAGGACAATATTCCTGATTTAATGTATAAATTGAATATTTAAATAAAATAATTCTTAATGCTACTTTTAGCTAAATTCACAGTCTAAAATTCAAATTATAACAAAAATGTTAAAGAATAGCCAACAAAACCAGAAACTGATTAGACTAGTGTGCTTATTTACCAAACATTAAAGTATCCAAAAGTTATATTAAATATAACTGTTCAGTATCAGTAAATAAATAGCTCAATGGGGAGAATAAAAAGTCAAGACAAGCCCAGGTGTAAATGGACATATTTTTAATATAATAAAAATTGTCTTAAAATTAGTCATGAAAAGATGAATCCTCAAATTGTTTTGTTCTATAGTAAGTTCTTATGTCTCTATAGTTGACTTAAAAATAACACAACAAATCATAGAGGTACTAGAAGAAAACACATTACTCAATTAACTTGGGACAAGGAAGCAGTTTTTTTAACTAGATCACAGTATTCTAATCACATATAGCAAAAAATGTTGATATGGTCTCACAACAACTAAACATTTCTGTAGGTAAAGTAACCATAAATAAAATCATAATTAAAACAATAAATGAAAAAAATTATTATGCAAAAGGCAAAAAAATGGTTAACTGATCTTTAGTAAGGATCATTTATAAATCATCAATCAGCTAAAAATTAAATGAAACTATTCAATCACGTGCATGTGTGTAAATCAATTAAGTTCATGAACTCACCACCATGTGTGTACATTGGCAACACTGTACAAACAATCAATAAGCTTTCAGAACCTTGATATATCCGTGTCTCACAGCTGTGTTCATGTTGATATGTGGTGGTGTCTTGCTGAGTAGCATTCTTTATTGTTGTTGCATGCTTTTGTGTGCCATCACAAGATTTTCAGAGCTTGAATTAGAGCAATGAATAAACATTAAATTTTTTGTTGAACTTGGCAAGAGTGGAAGTGAAATCCGGGACATGTTAGCTCAAGTTTATGGGGATAATGTCATGAAGAAAATGGCCGTATACAAATGGATTGAATGTTTTTCTGAGGAGAGAGAAAGTGTCACTGATGAAGAGAGGTCAGGACAGTCAGCAACAAGCAGGACTGATGAAAACATCGCAAAAATTCATCAAGTTGTATGTCAAAACTGTTGGTTGGCTGTGAGAAGCATAGCAGACCAAATAAACAGGAAAGTCTTAACTGAAAATCTTGACATGAGAAAGGTGTGAGCAAAAATGGTCTTGAAAGAGCTCTTGCATCATGACAATGCACCAGCTCACAAAGCACTGTCTGTGAGGGAGTTTTCAGCCAGTAAATAAATATCTGTATTGGAACTCCCTCCCTGCTCACCTGATCTGGCCCCCAGTGACTTTTTTCTTTACCTGAATATAAAAGAAATATTGAAAGGAAGACATTGATGGCATTCAGGACATCAAGGGTAAAACAATGATAGTTCTGATGGCCTTTCCAGAAAAAGAGTTCCAAAATTGCTTTGATGGGTAGACTAGGTGCTGGTTCTTAAGGGGAGTATTTTGAAGGTGACTGTAGTGATATTCAGCAATGAGGTATGTAGCACATTTTCCAGGAAGAGTTTGCAAACTTAATTGTCAGACTTTGCATATAGAACAAGAGAAAGAATATACACATAATGGGTAAGTTAAACAATAAAAAAATTCCCCATAACTTAATGAAAAAATAAGCAACCCACATGGACTAATTTTAAGAAAAGAAGTGAACACATGAAATATGCTAAAATCAATTATAATTTAATACTTGTTAATTAAAATATAAAATATACAGATTTTTAATCTATCAGGAAGCAATTTGATGGAGCAAATTGGTATCTAGACTAGCATGAGGAAATATGCAGATCATGAATTATTGGTAGGAATGTTAATTGGTGCAACTTGCTTGTAAGGAAAGTTATTAACATCTACCATATTTTAACATGCTCATATCATTAGACCCAGAAAGTTAATCCAAAAATACACTTAAAAATGTACATGAAGAAATGTGCCCAATGTTGCTTATATAAGCATTTTTGTGTTTGAAAAGACAAATAATGACAGACTGATAACATGGAATAATTTAAGTTTATTTGAAAAGCATAAGGAAATCTACTTGTGATCTAACGTGATTAGAAATACACATACACACAAATATACACTCATACAGACGCATTCTTCTATATGCTTTGAAACTTATTTAAACCTTTTGATAGAACTTGGTTTTGTGGAAGACTAATTGGGGACAATACAAAGAAAATTCTGGAAGAAACTCTGGAAGAAAAGGATTCTGGGATGGCTGAGTCACACAAGGGAAGCATTGCAACACCCCAGCCACTGTGTGGAGGTGAGCTGCATAGGCTAGCTATCAGACCCACCATCTGACAACCATGAAAGTGAGCAATTATTTCAGGGACAGAGATATACATTTATTACAATCCCCCCCCTTCTGTACAAAATGCATCTGAATACAAGAATTATCTTGAGTGTTATTTTATTATGCCTTTTTATTTTACTTTCCTCTAAGAACATATTTTCAAATTTGTATAAGTCAGGAAAAACATAAGATTTTCTAAAATTCAATTTATTTTATTATTGCAACACACAATTATGCCTGTTTTTTTCCCCAACTAAACAAATATTTTGAAACAACAACCTAGTTGTCAGACCCTCTGACAGAGTCTAGGACTATGCATATAATATACAGCAGGTGGTGAATAGTTTCATAAAATATCCCACAGAAATTGTGAAAATAAAAGAATATGGCTTGTGACTACTTAGATGCCTCAGGTAAAGAAAATATCTGTGTATGAATCATTGCACAACCAAAAATCTAGTAATAATCCTTTACTAATATCTAGTAATAACAGGTGAAGTTCATATTGCACAAACCAAGTAAACTAACAGAGATATGCAGCTCTAAATAGGCTTCATTGTTCTGAATGAATCTAAACATATAATTTGCAGGTGATGCCAAATCATAATGTTTTACAGTATTCTACTTGAGTTATGCAACTGGATACAAGGTGGCTAAAGGTTATCAAATCCTGGGAATAACTTGTCATCATCAACAAATAGTGAGTATGGTAAAGATTATCACATCCATTGAGGCAAAAGTTTTATTTAAACTTCACGTGAACATTTAGAAAAAGTGTTAACTTTAACCAGAAGATAGCCGCATTTCCTCTCAAATACATAAATCACTTGATAGTAATGTTTTAAAATGTTAAAAGTCAAAATATTAGTGTTTTATTTACAAAATAAATTCCCTATCAGTGTTTCTCTTGAGTCTTTAATATCTGGAGAAAAAGTTAATGCACAAAGCTATGATAGTTTTGTCATAAACATGAATAGTACACTTTCAAATAATCAAGATTATTTGATGTGTTCAAGAAAAAAATACACTATGCTTTATTTTAAAACTCTTTTCCACACATGTGTGCATATGATTTTATGTAGATAAGCATATTGGGACATAATATTGCCTACTGAATTATTTTTATTTTATTTTTAATTGGCAAATGTACATATTCATGTAGTACATGGCATTTTATACACAGTAAATAATGCACGGTAATTATTGTAGCCATCATCTTGAACAGTCATCATTTCTTTCCATTGGGAATATTCAATAACCTTCTAGCTATTTAAAACTATATAACATATTAACTATATTCATTCTACAGTGCTATAGAACACTGGAACTTACTCCTCCTATCTAGCTGAAATCTCACATCCTTTAGTAGATCTCTGCCTATCCCTCCCTTCCTCCTAATCTTCCCAGTCTCTAGAATCCTCTGTTGTACCTGTTAATTCTATTAAGATCAACTCTTTTTAGCTTCCACATGAGTGAGAACATGAGTGTTGGACTTTCTGTCCCTAGATTATTTCACTTAACATAATGTCCCTCAGTTCTATCCATATTGCCACAGATGACGGGATTTCATTCCTTTTATGGCTGAATAATATTCCATTAATATATATACATTTTCTTTTCTTTACCCACTCATCTGTTGTTGAACAATTAGGTTGGTTCCATATCTTGGCTATTGTGAATAGTGCTGCAATAAACATGAGGTGGAGTTATTTCTTCACTATACTGATTTCTTTGCCTTTGGATAAATATTCAGTAGTGGATTTGCTGTATCATATGACAGTTCTGTTTGTAGTTTTCTGAGGAACCTCTACACTGTTCTCCACTGTGACTGTACTAGGTTTATTTTGTCTTTTCTCTCTACATTGAACTCTCAGCACTCTCAAATAGGGTAAGCTTTGGCAACATTCTTAGAATAGAATATCTTTAGCTTACACAGATTGCTTCTTTCAAAGTGTCCCTTCTTGTGTTCACACTGTTTTAAATAATTATCTTTTATTCTATTTTGTCCAAAAAAAGAACTTCTGTGTCAACTGATTTAATTTTCAAATAAATACCTTGCTATCAATTTTATTATAGGATTGAAAACAAAGAAAAGTGATAAGTAAGCTGGTGGTGTGATCAACTTGATCTTTTAAGAAAATTGTTCGCAATATTTCTTATCTTTTTATGGAATACTCTTTTAAAATATTTCAAATTCTCACCATAGGCAAGAAACAACTATATGAAACTGTGTTATTAAAATTGATGACAATATCTTTTTATGGAATACTCTTTTCAAAAATTTCAAATTCTCAATATAGGCAGGAAACAACTATAAATAATTTTAAGTATTATAAAATTGAAGCATTCTGATATCAGTGATTTCATCAGTAGTGTAAAATATGCAAATATTTCTAAAGTAAATTTTTTGAGGTTTATCTTTCCATGAGATTGCTTAAAAGTTTCCGCCCTTCTCCAGGTGTTGCCGTGTAAGGAGAGGCATGTCATGATGAACAAAAGAACTCCTTGATGCCAATACTGTATCACCCCAAATTGAACAATGCCTATTATTTATTACAGTACAATTCTTTCTTGTTTTATCACATCATTGGGAGAAAATAAGAATGGAAATGCACGTGCTTGCCATCCTTCATAGAAACAGGCTTGACCAGGCAGTTGTGGAAAGGAAGTAGGGTTCCTCATTGAAGAGGTTGGTTCACTACAGAGTGTATGCTTTGGATTTATCAGGGCAAGAGAAGAAAATAAGAAGATGCAACACTCTTTGTTCTAAGGTGTTTGAAGAGACTTTATTTCACTCAGTTGCTTCTGATCAAGGGAATGCTGCTGCTCAATGTCCTCTCCTATAAGCATTCATATGCTTGAGCACATTTTATCTTGGACTTTCTTTGATCCTCTTCCCACCCTTTCCCTTATCACTTACAACTGGAATGCCAGCTCTGTGCAGATTGGGACTTGCCATTGGCCATTGGTATGACTCCAATATCTGGCACATGGTAGATAGTTAATAAATATTTGTTGAAAGAATGAATGAATCTACAATTTTGATGAGCCACAGAATCCCTCTTTGAGGCACAATATTGAATATCTGACAAATATACACAAGAGTTTTAGGAATTGGGGGAAAAGGAGCTACTATTTATTCTGTCTCTGTTGCATATGTATCTGTTGAAAAAAAATAAATGAATCCAAAATGCCACAAAGACATGATAGTTATGTCATCATTAATTATTCCTATAGGAAATCTAGTTCACTTTACCTAATGACACATATGACCATTATATTCATGTTATTCTATTATTTATTTATTTATTTATTTAATTGTATTTTTTGAGTTGGAGTCTCACTCTGTTGCCCAGACTGGAGTGTAGTGGCTGCTCCCGCCACCGCAGCCTCGACCTGCTGGGCTCCGGGAATCTTTCCGTCTCAGCCTTCCGGGTAGCCGGAATTACAGGCGCACGCTACCACGCCCGGCTGATTTTTTGATTTATTGTAGAGATGAGGGCTCGCTGCCTGGACGGGTCTCGAACCCACGGGCTCAGGCAATCCACTCACTTCAGCCTCCCAAAGGCGTGGGATTACAGGCTGAGCCACCGAGCTCAGCTTATTCTATTGTTTTTAAAGCAGTAAATACCGTAATAATAATGAAAATTTTATTGATTACTTTGGTTTTGACTTTTCAGGTGATTCTGACAATGATATTCTACAAGACAATAAAATATCATTATTATAGTGATAACTAAGATTTTCTTAGCACTTAACAACTTAAAAGTATATTCACATTTGGTGATGAGATGAATATTTCTAATAACTATAATTTTGTAAGTTGTTGCTCCTTTTATTATTTTCTTCTGATCTGGAACTCTTTATATATTATCCTCTAATTAAAATAACACTGGGCACATTATATGGAGGAATAAGAGAGATTTAAGGGTTATTTGACTTTCCCTATGTCTATCATTAAGCCAGATTTTTTTTTTCTTATAATCAGTCAGCTATGTTTAGGTAAGTTTTAGAATTAACCATTTAAATGTATATAACTTATTATAAGATTTTTTAATAACAGAAACATCCTTTTATAAAAAGTGAAATCTAGATTCATACTGGGTCTATTATGTACATTAGCATATGACCTATATAGTCTATGTACAAAAGAACCTAAATGAATTGCTATAGCAAGATATCACAAGAGTTCCAAAAAATAAAATTTAGGAACTTTGCTGATGTTGAGAACAACTTCCAAGACTTTTTCTCTCTTTCTTGCTCTCTCACTTCTCTCTCTCACTCTCCCCTGAATTCTCTCTCTTTCTCGCTCCCTCTCCTTGCGTCACTCCATCCCCCTCTCTCCTTCTCTCTCTTTCTCTTTCTCACACACACAGAACATATAATAAGAGATTTCATTATTACGTATTTGGCTATATTGTGTCATGATACAATTTATTTCCCTAGAACATTGTCACACAAGTGCCCACAATGCTGGAAAAATAGTTTTAATTCCACTACCACATGTTTAGGTTTGTACGCTGAGACTAGTAAATGAAATAATATTTGGAAAGTCCTTAAAATGGTAAATGCTAAATGAGGTTTTTTTTTCTAAAACTAACTCCTTAAATAAATAACAAAATACTTAGAACTATCAAATCAGGTGTTGCCATACTACATTGCATTACTAAATGAGAAATTCTCAAAATATGTTTGTGCTGTGAGTTCAAAAGATCTAGAATTGACTTGAGTTGTTTAGTCCACATACCTACAAGGCACTGACCTTTCAGAAAGGAAAATACTTATTTGTAGTGTTCCTGTAAGAATGGGTTCAAGGGATGGTTTGAGTGAGATTGTCAGCACTGTTTATTGATAACAATAGAGCTGATGATTTTTTTTTTTTTTGAGTTGGAGTCTCACTCTGTCGCCCAGACTGGAGTGCAGTGGCCGCTCCCGGACACCGCAGCCTTGACCTGCTGGGCTCTGGCGATCCATCCGCCTCAGCCTTCCAAGTAGCTGGAACTACAGGCACGTGCTACCACGCCCGGCTAATTTTTTGATTTATTGTAGAGATGAGGTCTTGCCAGGTTGCCCAGGCAGGTCTCGAAGGCGCGGGCTCAGGCAATCCACTCACCTCAGTCTCCCAAAGGCGCAGGATTACTGGCTGAGCCACCGAGCCCGGCTGAGCTGATGATTTGCAGCTGGACTTAGAGAGATCCTCAGAGAGTTCTGTTGTTGGGATTGATTATGTAAGAAGAACATTAATATGTAAATGATAGGATATGATACATTCCTGCCAAAACTTCATTTTTGAGCTCTCTGGTTCCAAAATATTCCAAGTACTAGTAATTGTTGGTGAATCTAAAAAGAAAGTACCTCTGGTTAGGTCTCACAGAGGGAGAGTAATGGCCACGCTTGCTTGACCTCACCAGACCTGGGAAAGCATTCTTGGCTGAAATGCATGTCATTTAATGCTGTATTTATACTGTGTTCTTATAGTGCAATAAACAATAAATTTGTAAACATGGCCCTTTTGAATTCTCTGGGTACTCTTAAGTAATGTAGAATCTTAACTACTACCTTTAGTGCAATATTTTAGTGTAATTTTCCTTTAGCTCAATTTAGATAAAATACATTCTATCACACAGGCTTATTTTTTAAGAAAAGAGATGGCAGAGGAATGTGCTATCTGCAGATTTCCATCTCATGAGACCAAAATATTTTTTCTCATGTTTAATAAAAACAAACTGCTTTTGACAAGGCATTTTGGCTTTATCTAATGTAAAATAACAGTTAAAAAACACAGTCATAGTGAATCTATTTTGTTGTAGTGAAATATATTGAGATATAAAGTAAAAGAAAGTCAACTATAATTTCTCCCTAATTTGCTTAAATGAAGCATAAAATTTCTCAGTTATCAACACAAGCAACATGCCAGGCATCTTAACACAATTATCAACTGGAATATTTTGAGTGATGTTTCAATGATATGCAAAAGTGAATTATGTACATAGAATGTGTACACGTTGCGTTGCTCTCTTATTAAAGCAGAAAATTATCAATTGAACATCTTGATGAAGAGGAGGTGATAAATAATCTATATTCATACTTGTAATTCACTGTATTCCATTAGCATAAGTCAGACATGAGAGACCATCAGCTGTAGATGTTCCTTCTTCTTTTATGCCATTTAGAAGTCTGAAACAGCAATTATTACATGTTATTCTAGAGGTTTGCAAAATGGGCACCGGATAATCACTTACACTTAGAAGAATCTACTAAATATGAAAAGAAAAATATTAAATAGCACACACATAAGATGTCAATAGAAAATTAAAAAATAGAACGCTGAGTTGTGAAGGGATTGGCCAATGTTTTCTCAGCACCATTTTGAAGAACACTGCATCTTTAAGATAGCTCTGGAAAATATATTCTTTGGCTAATTAAATTTGAAACACTTTACATGGGTTATCTACCACCCACATCTACCCCTAATGGAGTCACAATAAGGAAAACTGACTAAAGCCATGGAGAAAATCTGCAGGAAATAAACTTGCTTTATTTTGTAGATTTTCAGTAGTTTGTCATAGTGTTCCTTCATTCCAATTCCTTAGGTGACCAAGTTATTTCTTAGTTCACTGTGGAATCCTTTTTTCTTTGTGACAATATCAATGTTAAGTGCAGCACACTTTGGGTAGAACTGGATCATTTTAATAAAAAGGACTCTGTGGAATTGAGAGTTTTTTGGAAAGGATAAATGTGCATAAGGAAGAAAAAGAGAAAACATCGTTATTGGCAAGATATTTTCACCTGCCTTAACCTGAACAAAAGTTTTCATTTTCACCTTAGTTGCCCAGATGGATATTTTTATAATATGCCTGTGAAAACCTCAGTAGCATGAGTTGAATGCAATATTTTAAAACGTCTTAAAGTCACCTGGAAACTGGGAATCCATCTCATCGTGCCCATCAAATCGCAAGTTAGCAAGAATAAGGGCTTCAAAAGACAACGTAAATTCAAACTTTTGGGTTTTCTTGAGCCTGTGGTTAGCTGGAATATTGGCTTAAGAGTATTTTGAAAAATTTTGTTAAGTATTATAACTTTTTTTCAAAATAAAATGTAGTATTTGAACAACAATAGAAATAATCCCTTATAAAATGTTTCCTGACCAGGGGTGAATTATTAGGAGATAGACTTTGTAGTATACATAGTGATGAGTCATAGCCAGTGGAACACTAAGTGTAGGTATCCTGTTTGAACTTCCTCAGGTAAGCAAGAGAAAGGAATGATTTTAGGTATTTAAAAGAGAGCAGTCATTGCTGTCATAACATAGAAGTGTTCTGGGAATTGCACACATTTCTCAGATATTGGTGAAATAAACACTCACTCATATTTTTCTATTACTCGTCCATTTCAGATCCTGATAGGTTACCTGGATATTTAGAAATAGTCCTATCAGAACACTGATATCTTATAGTGCGTTGTGACCAGAACTGACCACACCAGCAGCATATTAGACACAGGAACTCTATTGACGGTGGTCATTATTATGTAGTCCCCAAGCAAAAAGTCTTTGTTCCATTGACTGAGTGTTTAATATTCCCTGACTCTACTTTCTAAATTACCTGTGTACATTAGAAGAGAGGTCATTTTGGTCAAACATTTGCATAAATCATCTGTCCTACATTTATAGAACACGTATGTCTCAGAATTTTATATAGAATCAACAGGTGGCAGTATAAAGGACACACAACACCTGTAAGATCTTGAGCAATCATGTTTTCTGGAATTAGATTTTTCACCCATATTGGAAGAGAACTGGAATAGATGAGCTTCCTTTTAAGCTCTAAAAAAGCCAAATCAAAACAAAACGGTATGACTTTAGTGAAATCAGGAATCTAGAAGTCCCTTGAACTTAGCAGACCAACCTCTTAGAGAGATATCCTGCCCCTTCTCAAAGAACTTTTGTACTATTGCAAACGACTTAATACTAGAGTTCAAATCTCACTTAAAATAGCATTTTAAAGTTCTAATTTATTACGGTCATTAAAGTAATAGAGCATAGTTCATTTTCTTCACATTATTGAACTGAAAAAAATCAGCTAAAAGGCAACAATTTGTAAGCAGCTGAATTGATTGAGAGAAGAGGGAAAAAGAAGGCAGAGAAGACTTTTGCTCCTCTCAAATATCCTAATTATGTGTCATGTATAAAAAGATTTCATATAGCTCCTAGAAGTAGTTTTTCTAAAAGGTAAGAAAAAATTTTCCTACTCTCCAACAGGTAGGTACAACTCATTTCCAAAAGCTAATCTTCATTACATAAAATAAAAATATTTGATCAAAGTTTACATCTGAAGAAGGAGTACAGTCAAGCTATATAGGTCATAGCTAAATTCATGTTAAATGCCCCAGATAAAGACTGTAAGAGAGAAGGTTAACTCATGTTTTGCTTTCAGAGTCTCTCCCTCAAGACTTAGATCCCCACTTTTCGATCTGAAATGACATCCCAACATGCACTTTGTGAATGACATCATATCAACCACCAAACTCTGCAGGACACCAAGAAACTCCAGCATGAGACAAACAAAATTTTGTCAGACTTCCAAAGGTGATATATTATAATAAGTTTTAAAAGCAGCCAAACTTGAATGACAATTAGAAAATTAAGTTGAGCATAAGTAGTGTGTGGCAGGCATAACATTTTGTGAAATGAATGCTCTGAATTAGGATAAATGTGAAAACTTAAGGCTGATTAATAGCTACTACATTCAAAGACTTTTGAGATATATTTCTCAGAGCTGTGAACCAGAATAGAATTGCAAATAGATTAATTAACAATAATGTTTTTGTTTCCATTGCACTGAACCAAACAGAGTAAGAAATTTCTACATCAACAAATATCATTTCCCAAGGAAATTGGTTTGCAAGAACTCAGTTAGGGATGCTGCTATTGGCCAATGCCCAAATGTCTATCATCACAGTTAGAGAGAGAAAACCACTATGTAGGACTAAACAGAGAATTCAGCATATAAGAAGCCTCCATATCCTGAGTTCTGTTCCCATCTTAGCACACTTCTGTATGGTTCTGGAGTGAAGGGGGGTCTGAAGTTCAGATAGCCAATCAAAGATACTGCTCTGGAAATTTTCCTTTTCTACATGCCATTTCCTATCATTCATATTATTGAAGGATGAGGTATTATGAGAAACACAGATTTTCCAACTTTCAGAGGGTAGTTCTAGAGATGGGATTCAGTTGTAGACCTGTCAGAGTTTCATGAATATTTTCCATCACTCATTTCCTTTCATACCCTGCTATGGCCTTAATGGGGGCTTTTCATAGGCAGGACATATGGATAATCAGTATCGTCCTTTCTCTTTCAAGCAGTCACCGTTCATATAAATTTAAATAAGAAAGAGTGAGAGAAAAATAACCGCTGCCGAGGCTATATTAGTCAGGGTTCTCCAGAGAAACAAGAATCAGTAAAAAGGACATATGTTGAGTAATTGGCTCACATGGTAATGAAGGCTGAGGAATGCCACAGTCTACCTTCTGCAAGCTAGAGATTCAGGAAAGCCAGTTGGTGTTTCAGTCCAAACCTAAAGGCCTGAAAACCAGGGGAGCCAGTTGTGCAAGTCTCAGTCCAAGTAAAAGACCTAAGAACCAGGAGCACCAACAGATGTCCCATCTCAAGCAGAAAGCAAATTCAGTCCTTCTCCTATTTATTATATTCAAACCCTTAATGGATTAGACGATGCAAATCCACATGGGTGAGGGCTATCTTTTTTACTCAGTCTACTGATTCACTCACTTGTTCCTTCTTTCTGTTATTGGCTCGTAGTCTCACATTTGGTGACTCCACAACCTTTTAAAAATATTATTTTTATTTGCATATATTAATGTGTTGTAAGTGCAGTTTTGTTATATGCATTGGTGGCATAGTGATTCAGTCAGGGATTTTATGATATCCGTAACTCAAATAATGTACATTGTACACATTAAGGAATTTGTCATCATTCACTCCCCCCAACCCCACCCACAACCCTTCTGAGTCTCCCTTTTCTACCATTCCACACTCTGTTCACGTCACCTATTTTTAACTCCCAGTTATGAGTGAGAACATGTGATATTTTTATTTCTGTGTCTAACTTGCTTCAGTTAAGACAGTGACCTGCACTGCCATCCATGTTGCTGCCAAACACATGATTTCATTTCTTTTTATGGCTGAAGGGTATTCCATTGTGTATGTATACCACTTTTTCTTTATCCAATCTCCCATTAATGGACTCTTAGGTTGATTCCATATCTTTGCTATTGTGTATAGTGAGGCAGTAAACATACAAGTGCTGTTATCTTTTTGATATGTTGATTTCTTTTGGGGGGGGTAGATAATAGAGGGATTGGTGAGTATCATACTATTTTTAGTTTTTCAAGAAATCTCCTGTTTTCCGTAAAGTTTGTTCTAATTTGCATTCCCACCAATAATGTATGTGTTCCCTTTATTCTGCTACCTTGCAAACATCTGTAATTTTTTTTTTTTTTTTTTTTTGCTTTTTAATGCTAGCCTGGGCAACATAGTAAGACCTTCGTTTCATACACACAAAAAAATTAGGTGAATATAATAGCACATACCTGTAGTCACAACCTCTCAGGAGGTTGAGACAGGAAGCTTGCTTGAACCCAGGAGCTTGGTTGAGACCCTGTTTCAAAGTAGTAATAACTGGAGTAAGATGATATCTCATTGTGGTTTTAATTTGCATTTCTCTGATGATTAGTGATGTTGCACATTTTTCATATACCGTTTGGTTATTTGCATATCCTCTTCAGAAAAATATGTATTCATGTGTTTTGTCCACTTTTTAATGGGGATTATTTGTTTTTGTTGTTGTTGAGCTGTTTGAGTTCCTTATATATTCTGGATATTAGCTCCTTGCTAGATGCTTGGTATGTAATATCTTCTGTCATTCTGCATGTTGTCTGTTCACTCCATTGATTATTTCTTTTGCTGTGTGGAAGCTTTTTAATTTAATTAAGTCCCGTTTGTCTATTTTTGTTGTTGCTGCCTGTGCTTTTGAAGTCTTAGTCATAAATTCTTTGTCTAGCCAGTGTCCATTCACAATCATTTGTCACTTGCTTTTTTAAAAAAAAACATAAACACAAAGTTATGAGCTAAAAGAAAAATAGATTTGCTGTTGTAATTAAAGAGCGTCTGATTTTCTTGACTGGTGCTTCCAAAATATATTAAATTGGTTACTTTTATGATGTGTTTGTTGAAACTAATGGAACAATACTCTGAGTGTCAGAAGACTGGCTTTTTAGAATGATTTTCCATGCATTTGCTTTATAAGTAATTCTTGGAATAATAATTTGACCTATGCTAATGCCTTGGCATCTACATGCACAATAAAATCAATAATGCTCTTTATTTATTTGTTTTGTGAGAATATTTGGGAAGGGAGGTTATGAGGAAAATAAGTTTAGTAATTTTGAAGATTTTCAAAAATGTTCTGACATATCACATTAAGCAGGTGAAAAAAACAAAAGCAACAAATCTTCCAGTAAATTTTTATACTTTGGACATTTTAATTAGAACAGTGAAAACTGTGTAAGAATGACATATATGTCTATCATATGAAGTTGCTTTTATATGAAGGAAATATTTCATGACACTCAACCAGTTATCACACATTAAAGCCTGCAATGACTAAAAAAAATTAAGTAAAAATATATTTGAAATTATTAAATAACAAACAATTAAACTATGCATATGAGTAATAGTTTCCTGGCAGACGTTTTTGTCATGTTTATATGAACTTTCTGCTTCATCTTAGGCCAATAACTTGGGGAAAAAAAACAATAGCAATCTAGAGTGTTTTTCTTATGTCACCTTCCAGTTGATATTTGAAAATGCATTAGTCTTTTCTAGAAAACAACATGACTATTTAAATCCCCAAATATCATAAGATAGAATTCGATATGTTAAGGAACCAACTTTAATCTCCTGAAATCTACATACATGAAGTGATCAACCTCGTAATTTGATGAGCATGTAGGTCATTTACATCACCTTGAAAGTCCTGGATTACCTCTTCTAAAATCAAGTAACTGCAGAGTACCTACATATGCATTCAAGCAGTCCTCTATACGTTCCCACTATTTTAAAAGAAGAAAACATATGCTGACACAACTAGATGAGGAATGAAAAAACTGCTTACCATGTTTGTCACTAGTTTCTTCTTACATAAATAGAATATCTAAATCACAGCGTTTTAAGCTAAAACAGCACTTTTGAAAGTTCAGGTTCTCTGATCTATAAAAGTAATTTGTGACTGCACAGTAGGCAAAACAAAGGTTACCAATCCATGGCCCGAACTATTTAATAGAAAAGACCAAGGTGGGCATAATTATTTTTACATTTCTGACAGATGCAATTTTTCACATGCTAATACTTAGCTGAATGATGAGAAGGGTTAAAAGAAGTGAATTGTCACTGAAGTGTAGATTCACTTGTAGAAAATGCTTCCTGGGATGCAGGAATGAGTTTTGATCCTTCACATCTGGCATTCTATATAGAAAATCCAATATGTAGTGTGGATACATATATACACAGATACATACATAGTGTAGTGTAGATACAAAAGAAGACTTTTTCTTCTTGTTTTTACTTGATTTTTGATCATGAGCTGAGGCTTGAAAACTTGTTTAAAAAAACACAATTCCGCACAAGCAAACTTCCAACTATGAGAAGTTTATAGTTTGCAGGTTACTTCCCATCTATGTCCTTTTGGTTTCAGCGTCTATGAAAGGAGGAGGCTGACTTACATATCTAAAGTACTTTGAGATAAAAATTTTATATATTTTTACAAGAAAATTGTTGTTGAGGAATTGATACATACATGATAAAGCAAGTATAATAAAATATCTACTAAGTGGACTATAAATGGGGTCACTCTGTGTTTCAAAATGTTCATAACAAAGTATTGGAAAATGTAATTGTGACCAATAATATTCTACAGTATGTACTGAGACATGAAAACTGAAATATCCGTTCACATTATGTAGTATTTACAGTGATATCTGCAGTATAATTGAATTTTGGGGCGGTTCCATTTTATAGATACAACTGAGAAAAAGGAAAAGGGCTTATCTAAGACCACCCAACTGGTTAGCAGGGGATTTTTTTTTAACAATCTCTGATTGTTATAAATAAAATTCAAATTAATTGTTAATATATACATTCACTTTGCAAAGTAGTCTTTACTTTAGACATTTATTAAATGTACCCAGTGGCACAATGATGACACTATTCCATTTTATAGTTTACAAATAGTTTCAGATGTTTCCACATTCAATTAATCAAACAAAACTGTGTGATAAGCAGGAAATGTTATATGTATATTAGCACTGAGGCCTTTCAAGCCAGAAGAAACAAGACTTGTTCAGGGTAATAGAATAAAAAAATACGTATCTAGGACTAGAATTCTGATTGTGTATGTCCTATTGGAAATGTGTAGAGTATGGAAGAAAAAACGAGAGAACTCTAACAATTAAATTAGTGAGATACATTTTATGAAGTAACTAGAAAAGAAATATAAAAAATTAGTACATACTGTCTTGATTACATAAAAACTCATAAGCAGGGCATTACTTACTAGAGAAATTCAAATTAAGTGAAAAGCTCGTTGTTATCCCCAGATGACTGATCTTAGAATTTTAGTCCTTGGTGTCAATTCTAAAAAATTTTTTAAAATAAGCTTTTATTCTTCATTAGTAGTTCTCAAACCCTCCAGTGAATCTTATGGTCTAGTAAAGATCTTTCAGTCTTCTGTAAAATGAGTCCTAGTATGGTTCACTTGTAAACCTGAGCAACTCCCTTACTGAAACTTAGGACCGTCTGGTAATAGTTTATATTGCTTATCATCATGACCCCAATATGGTCAATCTGTTCTTGAAAGAAATGTTCATGTCCCCATGACTGTATCTGCACCACTATAGCATGAGTATTTAGAAATTTACAATGACTTTGAGCAATGTAAAATTATAATAACAGAATCCAGAAAAAATGGTTACGTTTTTTTCAACTACAATAATAAATGCTGGTTTTGGATTAAAGAAATTAAATTATATGATTTGACTTTGTTTTTCTGAGTTGATGGAACCTCAAATTGTCAAGTACAGTTTTAATATATATTTTCCATCGTGCACTTTCATGGAGAAGAGGAAAAAATAAAAATAATAAAACTAAAATTTTAAGTATGGCAAAACAAAATTATTAAGTCAATTCTAATTGGCTCATTTATTAAAATGTTATTATTGTATAAAAATTTTTTTAAGTAAGGATAAGTTAGATTTTCTCTGATGCCTGTATGCAAATTTGATTCTGTCAGCAATCTATCTGCCATTGGTCAAAATAGCAGAATGTATGATTATATTTATACAAGCATGTCACAATATCTATATAATTAGGCAAAATTATAGATACATAATAGAAAATCATATGTATTTAATACATCATCAATACATCATATTTGAATCTGAATAAGAGGTTAGAATATGAAACAATAAAAAATTATTTAAAATTACAAGACACATTGAAGTGCTAAGAAGAATGCTTCTTATGTAAGGGAAGCAAGCCTGCTATAAAGCCATTGGAGATTTCCCTTTCTTTCTGATCTCTTCTTTAATCTACTGGAGCAGGTAGATTGTTGGCACCTTAAAAATGCTAGGTAAAGGCATTAGTTTTCATATTTATAATCACTTTAATTGAATGTGTAGTGTGTATACAGAACTATAATTCTGTCCAGAGGTTACTTGTCAAGGCATGTTTTTATTGTAATTACCTATTTGTTTAGCTTTAGTCATATTTACTTTTGAAGGTCATCTGTCCTGCTCAGATATGGTTAGTTGAAGTAGGAAAAAATATGTAACACCCACAGGCAGAAAGCCTAAAAGAAAGAAAAACGGGAAGGAAGTACTGTTTTTCCATTTGGACAAAAACCAGCAAAATTGTAAACTGACATTGTATTAATTTCTTTCACCTTATAACATTTTATGTATACTTTTGTATACTGGTTTGTAACTTTTGGGGGAAAAGGCTTGTAGCAGTTCTTTGAATATTTAATTACCTTTGTTCTTGTTAGATGTCAATAATGATGAGTCTATTCATAAATAACACATAGGTGAGAAAGTTAAAATTGAACACCACCACTTCTTTCCATGGTTTCCACTTAGAAAACATTTTAAATGAATTTTTCATCATATTTCTAGGTATTGTGAAAACCTTCTGAAATTCACATTCCTGGCTCTAGGTTAAACTTTTATGGAGAAGTGGAATGTTAACACTATGACTTCACTTAATACCACAAATGCACAGAATTATTATTATAATCAGTTAATATCACTTACAAATACTTATTTACTTTCTGATATGTTCACATATTCTCAATATAGAACAAACTACTTGATCATATCTTGAAATTTTTATTAACAGGGAACCCCTACCTAGTGTCTTCATCTTGGTACCAAATTTAAAATGATGTTATTAATGTTATGAAGAAAAACAAAATGAGAAATGGCAAGATAAAGGAAGTTAGCAATACAAAGCAAATTTTGAGCATATAAGAATCTGTAGAAGCATCTGATAGAAAATATAAGATAATTGGACATATTGTACAAGGCAATAAAATATTCAGTATCATTGTAGACAAAAAAAGGAGCAAATAATCACTTTCAAAACAAAATTAGCCACTATGATATTCTAGTTATCTATTGTTATATAACAAATAATCTCCAAACTTAGTGGTTAAAACACCAACTATTATTCCATGATTATATTTCATAGTTTGGGTAGTTGATTAAGCCCATCTAGGTGGTTCTGATTTTCTCATGCATTTGCACTCTGACAATCACTGGAGCTAGAGCCATCTCAAAAGCTTCTTCATTCACATGTCTGGGACCTCAGCTGCGCCTGTCAGCTAGAGCACCTTTATCTGGTGCCTACATGTGAGTTGGGCTCAGGTTGCCACCAAGAACAAGATTTTTGCTTTTTCTTTCTCAAGGAAGTTCCTACTCTTCTCTGGAGGGGAAGGCCAGCACTAGTCACTGTTGCCATTTGTCAGTCAGTCAGTCAGTCAGTACATCAGATTCTGAAAGCTGCATATCTGGTCCGTTTGACTCTCACACTTAAAGTTCACCATCTTAGCCTTTATCAATAATGAAGTCCATTTTTGTTTTTTTTAATTGAGTTGGAGTCTCACTCTGTCACCCAGGCTGGAGTGCCATTGCACGCAGCATTGACCTGCTGGGCTCTGGCAATCCTTCCGCCTCAGCCTTGCAAGTAGAAGTCCATTTTTAAGGCATGTGATCTGCATTTATTTTTATGTCTTTCTTTCTTTTTCTTTTTTTTTGAGTTGGAGTGCAGCAGCCACGACCTACTGGCCTCCGGCGATCCTTCCGCCTCAGTCTTCCGAGTAGCCGGAATTACAGGCATGCGCTACCATGCCCGGCTAATTTTTTGATTTATGTAGAGATGAGGTCTCGCCAGGTTGCCAAGGCAGGTCTTGAACCAGTGGGCTCAGGCAATCCACTCACCTCAGCCTCCCAAAGCGCGGGATTACAGGCTGAGCCACGGAGCCCAGCTTATTTTTATGTCTTAATATATTAAAAACTCAAGACTTCCTCTTCAGAGACTCTATCACCTCATTTAGCACCTTCATAATATTAGATGCTAAGTAAATATTTGCCAGGGCTAAAGATAACTGATATGGTTCATTAGATGTAAAATATTGCATCATACTTAAATTAAATGAACCTAATTAAAAATTCTTCATGAATTGATAAAGAAGACATTTCAAAACCTATGATCAAACCTTAAATTAAAAGCTGAAAAAATCCATGAGTATCAGGCAGCAACCAACAAGATTTGAGGGATAGCTGGGTGGCAGCGTTATTGATTTTTAAAAAAATCTTCATTATGTTTATTTGATTGATGCCCTTCATATCATCTAAACTGGATCTATCCAATCTTAGCATTTTCTCAGGTATGGAGTAACAACAGTGTATTAGATGAGACACCAACTTGGAGCAGCACTGGCTGAACAGGCCGAAATAGATGTTGAAGTATTGACACCATGTACTATTTCAAGCCTTAGGCATGCTGTGAGCTAGCACAGAATAAACTGAACTATACTCCTGTGTTATTGACAAACTACTTTTAATCATGAGCTATTGTTGAGTCAAGCCTACAGCTCATTCCATTCACTTTCCTTATGGCAGCGTAAAATAAAACGTGCCATAAAGTTGCAGACTTTTACATTTCAAGGAACTAAATCTTTATGGATAAGACTGGAAAAATGCTCACAATCTTAGGTTCATGTCCTTTATTTTTCTATATTGCAAATATAAATAACTGAAATGTATCAATATGTTAATTTAGTCTTTAACAACAACTACAAAAAATCACGTGTGTATTATATTATGATAGGGGAAACATATATCCTTTGATATGGTCATAAGTACCTGAATCAGTCAAGACCTGTTGAGACATCAGAAGTCCCTCCATGTCCTAAAAGCAAAAGAAATTCAATGTTGGAATTTGGAAAGATGATGAGACATCTGAAGGGTCAAAGACGGAATAATGAGTCAATCCAAGAACCAACAACAGCAGGAGGTAGCTACTGCCCTTAGGCCTAGAGGGACAATGGAAGTTGTGGTCTTGACGGAACCTAGAAGTCAGAGCATCACATCAGAATAGGGGCTGTCCAACATTAACTGAGACCATTAAGTGAGGGGTGGTCCAGAGAAAGCTGGAGACACAAAGAGACACTGGTACTATCTGAGACACCTCATGCTGGAAGCAGAGCAAGAAAAGGCAAGACACCCTGGCTTCTCCTCTCTCCCTGCTGTCTAGTCTTCCACTGGTGCTTCCTAATTAGTTAACTAAGGAAGTGACCTATTAAGAGATCTGGAAGTGTTTTTCCCTGAGAGATCAGAGCAGAGAGACCGAGAATGCATGCGAGATCATTCAATAACTCAATACTCTCTTATTTTCACTGTACTACAATTTATGCTTGTATACATTTATGTTCCAGCTGAGTTGAAGTGTATGTAGTTTCTTAAACTATGCTATCTTGCCTCTGTTCCTTTGCCCAAGCTGCTCCCTTGCCTGAAATGCCCTTTCCTCTCTATCCACTTATAGATAGCTACTTACCTTTTAAGATCTGCCACCCTAGTGAATTTCCTAATCACCCATCTGTATTCCTGACAGAATTAGAAACATCTTCCTTTTTTGTTTCTGTTGTACTTTTTCTATCTAACATAGAACTCCATCATTATAGTTAACATGGCTACCCTCTTCTAATAAACAGTAAGTTTCAGAGAGGAAGGGTTTATTTCCTTTGTTTCAATGTTTACAGCACCTATCATAGTGCCTGGCATGTAGTTCTGTATATAAATATTTAGTGAATGAGTAAATGCTTAGATGAATGGGTGGATAGGGTCCCAGTAGATCTAAATAAATATTTACTGGTATCCTGACTTGGCAGTCTAGTGTTTATACCACCGTTCCAAACCTTCACACCCTGATACTGAGATATGTATTAAATTACTTTATTAATTACTTACAAATCCTTTTCTTCCTTGATAGACTCTTTATTAAGCTCCTACTTGACTATAAAAGACTATTTTAGGAGCAAAGAAACATTGAAGAATATATATTCTAAATGAATCTTTTGACTGCTCTTAAACCAATTTATTTTTTTGCGTGAACCAGTATTAGTACATGTTAAAATAATCTGTATGCTGATTAATATATTTAGAAGTATAACTGAGTACTGTTATTTTTTAAAGCCACTATTCAATAAGCAGATCAATACATACGTGATGATGACTACATTTATGTATCAACTTGCCTGGGTTATGGTGCTCAGATATTTGGTCAAACATTATTCTGTGTGTGTCAGTAAGAATGCTTTTAGATGAGATTAACATTTCATTCAGTAGACTGAGTAAAAAAAGTTGTCCTTGCTAATATTGTTGGGTCTCATCCAATCATTCGAAGACCTGAATAAAACAAAAAAATTGACCCTTTTTGGATTAAGGCGAAATTCTTCCTATCTGACTGTTTCAGCTGGAACCTCAGTTTTTTTCCTCCCTTCAGACTTGAACTGAAACATCAGCTCTTCTTGAAACTTGAGCTTGCCAGCTTTTGAACTGTGGCTCACACATCACTGGCTCTCTTGATTCTCCATCTTGCTAACTGTAGATCTTGACACCTCTCAGTCTTCATAATCATGTGACCTAATTGACTAATTTCTTACATCTATCTATCTATCTATCTATCTATCTATCTATCTATCTATTATCTATCTAATCTATCGAATCTATCTTCTATTTGTACTGTTTCTTTGAAGAACTCCAGCTGATACAGATTTTTGGTACCATGAGCAGTTTTAGAGGAAAGGCATTTTAAGGATATTTTCTGAATTTGTTCTGGGATTTCTAAACTTGGCTTTCTAATTTGAATAGATTTAAAGATGCTAATGACTATTTCCGGTAGTAAAGAGAGCACTGATAGTCAGTGGCACAATCTGGCAAAAGAGATACATAAAATGTTACCATAGGATACAGTTAATCAACCATCTAAAGGAAACAAAGATATGGGTAATTGTGCAATGTAGTACTTTTGAGCATTTTTGGCAAACTAACCACTATAATGAGATGGATTGATTAAACCTATTGTCTCCGAATAAAATGCAGAAAGAAAAGAATTAGTTCTTGGACTCAAATTATCAGCCTAAGCACCACACATGTGACATGAAGGCTTCTATGTGTGCTTTCAAGGAGACCCATAAGGCCTGTGAGGGCTGAGATTGCTGAGTATCAAATACAGAGTCTCATCCCGTGACTTGTTAAATTATAATACAAGTTGAACTCCCAGCCTTGAAAAGTGTCTACCGTTAAGGTGAGGGCATTCAGCGGGAAAAAGTGGGATGCTGCTGAAATGAAATAACCTATGCTTATCACATCATTATATTTGGAAGCACATAATTTGTCTGGTTTCACAAGCTCACAGCTACAGAGGAATGTTGCCTCACAATGTATTGCACCTCAAGAATCATCCATATCTGACTTAGATGATATTTAGATGAGACTTTAGACTTTAGAGCTGAAACGATTTTAAAATTTTATAGATGTTGGGATGAAATGAATGAATTTTGCATGTGAAGGGGATATGAATTTGGAGTGGTGGTGGGGGGGCAGGAAAATGCTAAGAACTAAATTGTGTTCTTCCCAAAATTCATATGTTGAAGTCCTAACTCCCGATGTGATGGTAATTGGAGATGGAGTCTTGAGGAGATAATCAGGTTTAGGTGAGATCATGAGGGTGAAGTTCTCATAATAAGAGTAGTACCTTCATAACATGAGGCACTAAGGAGCTTGTGTTTGCATGTTCTCTCTCTCTTCCTTTCTCTCTCTCTCTCCCTCTGCCATGTGAGCAGTGAAAAGGTGGCTATCTGCTAGCCAAGAAGAGAGCCCTCATCAGAACCTAATCATGCTGGCATGCTGATCTCAGACTTCCAGTTTCCAGAACTGTAAGAAATACATGTTAAGTCACTCGGTGAATAGTATTTTGTTATGGTAGCCCAAGCAGACTGAGAAACTATACTAATCTATAGAATTCCATTGGTTCCCAGAATCTGCTTCAACCAAATGAGCACAAGATATCCCTGCCCAAGCTTTGTTTCTACTAGTAGCATAACCAATATTGTTTCCTATTCTACCCATATTAAATCCTCAAGTACTAAACCACAAAAAACATGCTTTTGTAAGCCTAGTCTTACAATATAGTCTGATTGCCTCACACCTACTAGCATTTTAAAAGAAACTTGCATGTAACGATATTTAAGTTGGTATAAAGTTGAACTATACCAAACATGTCCCACATAATGTATATAATGAGTTGTGGTCAATGGGAAAATTTTACTGGTGAGAATTTGTAGGGAAAAATGACAACCTACCATTTTGGAAAAATAGTCCAAAGCAATGTTTCAAGCCAGTTTAATTTTACAAGAAGAACATCTAAATTTCCAGAGGAATAAAGTTTTTTTAAAAAATTAAGTAAATCAAGTACATTATCTTTGCATATGAATTAAAGGTTTGATAGTTTACAACCCTTCAACTTCTTTATCTTATTCTAATATTCACGATAATTTTTAACTGACACGTAGTTGGTATTTTCTTTTCTTTCTTTTTTTTTTTTTTTTGAGTTGGAGTCTCACTCCGCCTCGACCTGCTGGGCTCCGGCGATCCTTCCGCCTCAACTTACCAAGTAGGTGGAACTACAGGCGCACACTACCACACCAGCTAATTTTGTATTTATTGTAGAGATGAGGTCTCGCCTGCCCAGGCGGGACTCAAACCCGCAGGCTCAGGCAATCCACTCACCTCAGCCTCCCAAGGCGCGGGATTACAGGCTGAGCCACTGAGCCCGGCTGGTATTTTCTAATAAGATTTTTAATTTATAAATTCCCATTCTCTCTATTAAATACCTGAGTCAGTGTTATTTGTATCAAATATTGCACTTTGCTGGATATTTGTTGATAGAATTTTTCTATTTTATCAATTCTCCATTCCAATTTGGTCTTACATAAATTTCACCTGACAATGAATTGACAAACAAGAACACTTTTGTGGTAAGATTTAAATAACAGTGACATAATGAAATATTTAATATTTTAAATTTTTAGTAATTTTTTTCAAAATTTGTAAAGCAAGCAAATATACTTAACAAAACAGCAACAGGAAAAAGTCAGCGTACTAAACAGAGACAGCTAACAGCTGGTAGAAAATTGAATTGAACTTTGTCCAGAGACAATAGAAAAAGGAAATTAAAGGCTTCAAACTGCTTATAGCAGACCAGAGTAAATCCAAATACATTTTAGGATCATTAAAACATCTTGAACAATTTTCCAAAGATTTTTGGTTCAAGAAACCCAAAAAGAAGATTTTTGCCAAGCACTACTTTCCTCTCGTATTTCATGAGAAACTTAATCCATATGTTTCTGATTCATTTATACTTGTCATCAAACAATTCTTGTGCAAGAGCTATTTGATTTCTAAGAAATCATTTGAGCCTTTTATAGAAGTCCACTCATTTTCTTTGAAGTAAGTTTTGCAAAACTGAAAATTCTTGATTTGGTGTTTAAACTGAGTTTTTAAGTTTTGTACACCCATAGAACCTTAAATTTTAGATGGATTAAATGTAATTCATCCCAACATCCAACACAAACTAGAATATCTCTTCCCAATCCCTGGCAGATAAGAATGTGGTTGTCACACTGAGATACCACCTAAACCCAGTAAGAATGGTCATCACTAATAACACAAACAACAACAGATACTAGCGAGGATGCAGAGAAAAAGGAATGTTTCTATGCTGCTGGTGGGAATGCAAACTAATGCAACCTCTTTGGAAGACAGTGTGGCAATTTCTGAAAGAACTAGAAATTGACCTTATATATGGCCTAGCAATTCCCCTGTTGGGAATATACCCAGAGGAACTCAAATCATTCTACAAAAGAGATACCTGTACATGTATGTTTGTTGTAGCTCTATTTACAATAGCAAAAACATGGAACCAACCATGTTGCCCATTGAAGCTGGACTGGCTAAAAAAATGTGGTACATATACACAGTGGAATATTATGCAGCCATAAAGAAGGACAAACATATGGCCTTTGCAGCAACGTGGATGGATTTAGAGTCAATCATACTCAGTCATCTATCACAGAAACAAAAAACAGAGTACCATATGTTCTCACTCATAAGCGAACCTTGAGCAATTATCATTATAAGAAAGGGATTGGCAGTAGTGGGAAACTGCCAGGGGATTGGAGGGGTTTGGTAGTTGAGGGCAACTGCTAGGGGAGAGAGGGGCACACCTCATCAACAAGGGTACCTACATAATCAACGTTTGTATACCTAACCCTTAATTTTACCCCACATCTTTATAATAAAAAAATGTGGTTGCTTCTTGATTATTTGCCGTGATAAGAGAACTCATTATTTCAGAAGAAATATTTTCCCATCAAGCCTCTTCCTCTCCATTCTCATCGAAATTGCTTGGCATTCATAATGTAAGACGGTGTGAGTGTGTGTGTGTGTGTGTGTGTGTGTGTGTGTGTGTGTGTGTGTGTGTGTGTGTGTGAATTATGACTTATTTCTCTTTCTAGAGTGTCTTCCTGGTACCCTACTGTTAATTTTTCTTGATTTTGATAATTTCAGAATTTGTCTTATGTACAGAAACTATCTAGAGTTTGAAATACTACAGCGTGGCAAAATGAAGAGGTAGGAAATCTTGGTATGGTGAGTAAAACTTACTGTGTAGGAGTAGATATATCTTCTAGGTAAGGAATATGGATTGAGATATTACAAGAGACTGAAACCAAGCATGTCATCAGGAATTATAGAATCAAGAGAAAGTGCTTTAGAGATGATCTCACCCAAACATGATGAATTTACAGGGAATTAAACAAAAGTTCCAGTGTTTTCCAGATAGTCTCCCATTTACCTGGGACTGGTTTCTATAAGCCAGAACTCTAAATTCAATGTTATCTCCATTTATGTGACTTATGTTAGTTTGATTTAGGATATGGTCAAGGGAATGAAAGTGAACAAAATCGAGCTTTTAAGATTCACATTACAATCATATTCACTGGTAAATTCCAAATTATGCTACTAATTATATGAAACATTTAATATATAAGTAAACTTCTTGAAATAGACACTTACCCAAGGATGTGAATGCAATATGCTATCCATTCAGTAAAGATTTCCTTTTTTAAAAAAATTCCAAAGTGAAATTTTACAAATAAATTCACAGTGTAATAAATGAAGAGTTTAGCAGGGAATCCAACTGTTTGTGGATTAGACAAGTTTGGGATCTAGGCAAGAAAAAACCTGAAGCTGGGTGGAGTAAATAAAAAGTTTGGCAATGATTTTGTTATTGATCTTGGGTATTAACTATGGATTGTGTATATAATATAATTCTAAACCAAATCAAAGGCAGTCTTATTTGTGAAACCATAATTACTATTCTTTTAATTTATGATATCAGGTTGCCAAAGCTCATTAAAAAAACATATCTAAGGATCAATCATCATTTGCAAGCTTTGGAAAAAATTCTATAAGAACTACTACAACTGGTTTTTGACTTGAGGCAGAGAGTTGGGCAAGTTCTCACAGGATATTAAAGCTGTTTTTTTTTTTTTATTCCCCTGTGGATAAAGAAAGATAAAGTTAAGAAATGTTACCTGAGCAAGAAAGTCAAATAGAGCCTGAGTTTTATGTGTGAACTGTTAATACCTTATAAAATTGGTTTTTCCTTTATATATTTCTTTTCTAACTTATATATTTTAATTTTTAAATAATATCTTTCCATAATATTAAGCATGCTATAAGTTATATATAAAGTGTGGAATAAATTAAAGCATGAAAATTGTGGTAACCTATATTTCTTTAATGTTATTATCTAAAAAGCCTCAAATATAAAATTTCTTAGAAATTTAGAATCTAATAATAATAAAGAGAGAAAATTTTTTAAAGGACAGGAAGTTAAAGAAGAAAAAATGATTTTCCTTTAAAAATAATCATATTTTATTGTTAGCAACTACATTACTAGAAACAGTGGGATAAAATGAGAGAGAATTCTAACTTCGAAAATATAATTGAATTCTTTTGCTTATAAAGGAGTAGTTGAGGCTTACAATTTTGCGATAGGTCATTGGGCAGATCTAGACCAAACCTAGATACCAGTGTCTTTTTAAATTTTTTAAACATAGAGTATCCTCCTTTTACTAAAATGCTAATGGTGAAGTTTAATAACAATATATATATATAGTTCCATTATTTCAATTGTTGAGAATACCAACTATTGAAAACAATTTCAATTTACCAGACATACCCCTTTACTAAGATACAAAAATTTTAAGCCACAAATGCATTAACTCAAATGTAGTCACAGTTGAAGTCAGTCACTCAAATCTGGATACAAATGCCTACTTATTTTATTCTCTCTGTGAATTTTCACAGATCCTTGCCTATAAAGTGGGAATTCTAAAGAAATCAATAAAATGACTGACTTCTGTGTAAAAGAGTTTCAAATCTGAGAGTGACTTGTCAAGATGAGACAACTAATGTATGGGGAGCCTGAGTCTTCTGTCTAGGTTCTGAGTGATTTTTGCTACAAACATTTCCCAGAGGAAACAAAACTATCGATATTTTATATATAGTATAGTATATATATTGTTTTTTAAAAAATATTTTGTGTGTAATCCATAACATATTTTGATGGAACTATTCGGCATATTTTTCAAGGGGACCCCCAAAAAACCTAATTATTTTTTGGAGGACAGGCCCTTTGTAGCACAGGCTTTCCCCACTAGGTGAGAGTTCTAGGAACCCATCAGCATCAGTGTACCAACTAGCATTGTTGTGAAAGGTTGCATTCGGCTTCAGTGAATTCTTTTTTAGAGATACTTTTAATGTGTTTGCACATTTCCTGATGGGTGATTTACGAACACACCAGCCCACACTGCACTGAGTGTCCAGCGGTTTTTGACCAAAAATGGCATGACCCCTGTGCCCCACCCTCCCTATTCACCTGACCTCACCCTGAGTGACAGATTTTTGTTTCCCTGGATGAAAAAAGTCTTCAAAGGGAAACGTTTTGCCGATGTGAAAGAGGTGGAACAGAAAACAGCAGAAGAACTAAATGATATCACATTGAAGGGTTCAAAACCGTTTTGGGCAGTAGAAAAAGCATTTTGATAGGTGTATTGCATCAAATGGAGAGTACTTTGAAGGTGAATGAAGTTTAAACATGTAAGAATAAATACACAATGTTTTAGAAATAAATTCTGGAGATTTTTCGGTCCCTCGTATATAAGCTTTCTAATTATTTTATGATAGTCTTCTTTTAAAATATTGTTCCAAACCCAAGAACCCCAAGGAGCACTTGAATTCTGACTGAAAGTATTTACTCAATTAAAAAATATATATTTGTATATATTAAAGGTTTCCATACTAAATATGTTAGTGACATATTTAATATTTGTTTCTTGAATATTAAACTGCAAGTCTAATTTTAATTACATTTTCAGTCACTAACTTGTCTAATGTGATTTTTTTCTTGCATTTCTTCACCCAAGAGAGCACTATATGTCAGGGGTTTTTGTTGTTGTTGTTGTTTGTTTGTTTGTTTGTTTTGAGTTGAAGTCTCACACTGTCACCCAGGCTGGAGTGCAGTGGCATGCTCATGGTCACTGCAGCCTCGACCTGCTGGACTCGTGATCCTTCCGCCTCAGCTTTCCAAGTAGAGGGGTTCTTTTTACTGTTCTGTTCATGTATCAGTGGATAAGAGGTGATAGATTGTATATCTGATTCTCTACACCTTGACAGAATATGAAACATCACTGCTTTGTTTATTCCCTTAATTTTTTCTCATTATATCTCTTCTATCTTTTCAAAGTCTTGGTTTTCTATTTTAACCTTTCCATCATTTGTCATGCTCAATCCCATTATTTTCTCTATAGTGGTGTCCTTTGAGTCAGAACTGAAAAACTGTGATTCTATATTGAAAGGTGGAAAGATTATAGGTTTAAGTGGTAGAACCACTACATGTATTCCTAATGGATGTTTGGAACACCTTCATTCCAACTCAAAGTTTGGAAAGTTAGCTGGAGGATTCATTTTGGGATTCTTCCACAAAAAGGAAAATCCTCTTGTTCCATTAGAAGAGTTTGTTTGTGAAGTTCTCTTGTGCAACTAACACCATGTGGGAAGAAAGAGAGGATTCAGAACATCATAATGGGTACAAAAATAGGTCCAATTTTCACATTACACAGCTAAATTGGAAAGGAAGGAAATAAAGACATCAGTGGATACAATTTATGTAATTGGAGAATACTGTAGTCAAAGTAGTTTGTTTGCTCTAATCTTGTACTCAATATAAAACTGTTGTCGCAAATGGAGCCCAGCTGTAAGTAATCACAGTCAGAGGCTAAATGGAATCAACAATGATGATCTCGTAGAGAGACAAATGCCCAGGCAGCTTTTCTTGGAGGAAAATAAATAATCAACCATCTCATGATTAATACATAATAAATGTGTTACAACTCTGAAATTTAATTCATATAACCATGCTAAAGATTTGAAATGATGAAAAAATTGTTTCCAGTTCCACAATTCTTTTTATGATTTTTTCTTTATTTAAATGACATAGATACCAATCTTGCATGTATGGTCAGCCCATCATCAGAAGAAACATTTAGTATAAAAGGCCTTTTAAGTGTGTTTGTACCAAAATAGAGATGGGAACCTATTTCTGTGTCTCGAGTAGTGCCTGACTTAATGATCTTATATATTGTATTTTAAAACTTTGCTTATTTTCTGCCAAACTTTAAAGAGTACCAATATCATCATCAACAAAAGAAACAATATACACATGGAGACAGAGATTCAAGAGGAAAATGAGTCTTACAGCAATATTCCTACTGTTTGGGAGTACAAGAATATTACATGTTTTTAAAAATTGGTTAGCTTTCATTGTGAACACCCTACAAGTAAATGAGAACACCCTACAAGGAAATGATTATATCCATTCTTATTCTATTAAAATCTTGTTTTACTCTAGGAAAAGTATTCATAGAAGAGTGGAGGGGATACCCCTAATAATAACTGGGTTCTCACTAACCTCTTCTCAAAAGGTTCTTTCTCAAATAGCATAAAGAGAAGTACTCACTTATCAGAGGAAAAACAGTATTTAGCTTCCTGTGTCATCGCTTTTATTTCAATATTTCAGGGTAAATCTCATCAATTTTGATAATAATTCAAGACATTATTTTACTACGGGAGCAAATACAGGTGCCAAATTTGCATAGATATTAAGTATAATACTTATGTTATCCATTTAGTGTAGCAGTTTCTTAACAGTTCCTGCTGGGAGAAGCCTATTTCTCATCTGCATCAGCACAGACTCTTATAAATTTGTTCTCCAACACATTATTCTTTTTACTTTTTTTAATGAAAGTTCTCACAATTTGAAATTCTTTTGATGGCATTGGGATTACTTGTTTATCTGTGTCATTCCAGAATGGAAGATCCATGAAGGCAGAGGTCTCATCTGTCTCAGTCATGTATATTTTATACACCCCTATATCAGAACATCCTTAGGTGTTCATATTTTTGGAATAGAAAATGAAAATATTTAATTAATTGTAATTTGTTTTAAGTTTGAGAATTATTGATTTAATAGACTATAAGCACATGCCTACATGATTTGCTGATACTTCTTTCCTTTCCTTTCCCTCCCTCCCTCCCTCCC
>NW_007249320.1:83406-122700 GCF_000164805.1 Carlito syrichta | reverse complement strand
TCTCTCTCTCTCTCTCTCTCTCTCTCTCTCTCTCTCTCTCTCTTTCTTTCCTTCTTTCTACCAATGTTGCACTCTGATGCCCAGGCTGGAGTACAGCAGCACTATCACGGATCACCACAGCCTCAACGTCCTAGGTTCAGGCAATCCTTCCACCTCAACCTCCAAGTAGCTGGGACTACAGACATGCACCACCAGGCCAGACAAATTTATTATATCTGTGTAGAGATGAGGTCTTGCTATTGCCCACACTATTCTCGAACTCCTGGGCTTGAGCAATCCTCCTGCTTCAGCCTCCCTGAGTGCTGGGATTACAGATATGAGCCACTGCACCTGACCTAATTCTTTTGAAGTTGTCTCTATTTTTAAGAAAATAACTTATCCAGTAGGTTAAATAAGTTATTCTAAACACAAAGGTAACCATTATGTCTACAACATAACCCTTTTTCTGTTCTCTTCAGAGTAAAAACTTACAAAGATGAACTGAGCTAAGAATAATGTGGTGGCTAAAAGTATAGACTTTAATATCAGTTCTACTTGATATCAAGCTGGATCTATTACTTTCTAAATACAGTTTAAGCAAGGCAATTAATCTCTCTGGAGCTCAACCTCTCCAATGTGGACTCTGTAATTTATGTTTCTTTGAGTTGTGAGAATTGGTGCAATGATGTATGCGCCATGTACTTACACGGTGCCTGGCACATAGGACATTTCCCCCAAATAATAGCTCTTCTTATTACTTAAGTGAATTTTCAAGGAAGGACAGGGTGAAGTCTGGGCATGAGCTGACACAATTAGAAATCAAGCAAGGGCTAAGCATGATCCATGTGTAAGGTTCCATGAATGGTGCTGTATAGAGTACACATGCAAAGTCCATGCTAAACAAGCTTTAATATACTCAATTTAAAAATAAAGCAAAGTTAAACACATATAAATTAAAGGATAGCCGGGCTCGCCGGGCTCAGTGGCTCAGCCTGTAATCCCGTGCCTTTGGGAGGCTGAGGTGAGTGGATTGCCTGAGCCCGCGGGTTTGAGACCCGCCTGGGCAACTTGGTGAGACCTCATCTCTACAACAAATCAAAAATTAGCCTGGTGTGGTAGCGCACGCCTGTAGTTCCAGCTACTTGGAAGGCTGAGGCGGAGGGATCGCCGGAGTCCAGCAGGTCGAGGCTGCGGTGGCCGGGAGCGGCCACTGCACTCCATTCTGGGCAACAGAGTGAGACTCCGACTCAAAAGAAACAAAACAAAACAAATTAAAGGATAAATATTGTGTGTTAAATGTCATGCTAAATGTTCTATATCATCATGAAAAGTTACACAATCTTTACCTCGTCATATATTTTCTTCTCAGTTTTATTGCGGTATAATTGATAAAAAAACTGAAATTGCATGTTTATGTTGTGCAGTGTGACGTTTTAACCCATGTAAATGTTGTGAAATGATTACCAAAGCAAGCTAATTAGCATATCCAACAACTCACATAGTAATAGTGGTAATTGCAAAACCATTCAAGATTATTATTTTAGCAATTTCTGTGTAAACAATATATTATTATTGACTATAGTCAACATGCTGCAAAGTAGATCTTCAAAACTTGTTTGTTCATCCTGTTTAATTGAATCTTTGTTATCTCCAGGCAATATTTTACCACTTTTTCCCCTGTCTTCATCCCCTGGCAACCACCATTCTACTCTCTGCCTCTGTGTGTTCGACTTTTTTTAGATTCCACTTATAAAGTAAGATCATGCAGTATTTGTCTTTCTGTGTTTGGTTTACTTCACTGAGCATAGTATGTTCCAGGTTCATCCATATTGTCTCAAATGATAGATTTCCCTTGTCTTTTAAGGCGAGATAGTATTCCATGGTGTATACATGCCATTTTTATGACCATTCATCTGGTAGGGGACACTTAGGCCGATTCCATATCTTGTCTATTGCAAATAGTGCTGCAATGTATATGGGAGTGCAACTATCCCTTGAACAGTTTGTTCTTCTGGAATATACCCATAAGTGAGATGACTGAGTTATACTGTAGTTTTATTTTTAGTTATTTGAGGAAACTCCATACTGTTTTTCATATTTTCTGTACTAGTCTGTATTCCTACTAACAGTGTACTAGAGTTTCCCTTTTCTCCACATTCTTGCAAATCTTGGTGATCGTTTGTCTTCTTAAAAATGGTCATTTTAATATGTGACTTGATACCTTACTGTGGTTTTAATTTGTATTTCTCTGATGTTTGATGATGTTGAATATTTTCCATATACCTGTTTTGCCATTTGTATGTTTTCTTTGGAGAAACGTTTATTCAGATCTGTTGCCCGTTTTTTTTTTTTTGTTTTTTTTTTTGAGTTGGAGTGTCACTCTGCCGCCCAGACTGGAGTGCGTGGCCGCTCCCGGCCACCGCAGTCTCGACCCGCTGGGCTCCGGCGATCCTCCCGCCTCAGCCTTCCGAGTAGCCGGAATTACAGGCGCGCGCTATCACGCCCGGCTGATTTTTTGATTTATTATAGAGATGAGTTCTCGTTGCCCAGGCGGGTCTCGAACCCTCGGGCTCAGGCAATCCACTCACCTCAGCCTCCCAAAGGCGCGGGATTACAGGCTGAGCCACCGAGCCTGGCTTGTTGCCCATTTTTAAATTGAGTTGTTTTAGTTCCTTGCATTTTGGATATTAACCTTTTATCAGATGTATGGTTTACAAATATTTTCTCCCATTTTGTAGCTTGCCTCTTCAGTCTGCTAATGTTTCCTTTGTTGTGCGGAAGCCTTTTAGTTTTATAGAATCCTATTTGTCTCCTTTTGTTTTGGTTGCCAGTGCTTTGTGGTCATATCCAAACAATAATTATTCAGACCAATGTCAAGAATATTTTTTTTTCTGTGCTACTAGTCTTACATTTTCAGGTCTTATATTTAAGTCTTTAATACATTTTTAGTTGATTTTTATACATGGTGTGGGATGCAGCTCCAATGTCATTCTTCTGCAAATGGATATACAATCTTCCCAACACCATTTATAAATGCATGGATTTATTTTTGTGTTCTCCATTCGGTTTCATTGGTTGATGTGTTTGCTATTATACTAGTCCTATGTCATGTTGTTTACTACAGTGTTGTTGTATATTTTGAAATCATGCCTCCAGTTTTGTTTCTTTTACTCAAGATTGCTTTGACTATTTAGGGTCTTTTCTGGTATCATATGAATTTTAAGATTTTTTTTGATATCTGTAAACATTGTCAGTGAGGATTTGATAGGGATTGCAATAAATCTGTAGATTTTCTTTGGATAGTGTGGCCATTTTAACAATATCAATTATTCCAATCCATTTACATGGGATATCTTTTCATTTAATTTGATCTTTCTAAAGTGCTTTTATCAATGTTTTATAGTTTTCATTATAGTGTCCACATTTCTTACCTTCTTGGTTAAAATTATTCCTCGGGGTTTTTCTGTTTGTTTTATTTGCTTGTTTTTACTACTGTAAATGAAACTTTTTTTTTTCTATTTCTGTTTAGGATAGCTTACTGTTAACGTACAGAGACATGATTTGTGTATGTTAATTTTGTATTCTGCAACTTTACTGAATTCATTTTTATTAGTTCTACCTAATTTTGATGGATTTGGTAGATTTTCAGTGTATTCCTTTAGGTTTTCTATATGTAAGATAACATTATCTGCAAAGACAGTTTAACTTCTTTCTTATTTGGATGCCTTTTTTTTCTTGCCTAATTGCTTTCTGTATCAGGCTGAACAGAAATAGGAGTGGGCATCCTCGTCTTCGTCCTGATTTTAAAGGATGATACACAGTTGAATATAATGTTAACTGAGGGCTTGTTATTTTATAGCCATTTTATTATGATTATTATGATTATGTATGGCATTATGTGGAGGCACATTTCCTCTATAACTAAATTGTTCAGGTTTTTAATTGTGAAAGTATGTTGAAATACTTTTTCTGCATCTATTGAGATGATTGTATGAATTTATCCTTCACTCTGTTAGTGTTGGGTATCACATCTATTGATTTGCATATGTTGGATATCACATCAACTGATTTGCATATGTTGAACCATCATAAATACAATAAACCAACCATTTTTTCCAGGGATAAATCCTACTTGATCATGGTATAATCCTTTTAACATGCTATTCAACTTGTTTTACTGGTACTCTGTTGAAAGATTTTTTTAACTGTGTGTTAAATATATTAACCTATAATTTTTAAGCATTATACAATCTTTCATTTCTGATTTCTCTTAAATACAGCTAAACTCTCCTATATCATTTATTTTCTACTTAAATAATCAAAGCAGTCACACTTTATGAAAAAACAGCAACTTTTTCTCATTTAACATGTCAACAAGACTTAAATTTTTGGAAATATACTTAAATTTTTACCAGATTTTTTAAAATATAATTTTTATAAATGTACCTTATAGATAACTTGAGACTTTTACAAATAATTATTGTGAGTAAAGAAAATGTGAGATTTGCTTAAAGGAATCTTTAAGATTCTACTTATCAGAATTCGCCTGTTTATTTGAGATGGTACTCAAACTCCTATCGACAGTCTGCCATAGTCCTTGATTTGGGGCTGCCTATCTTAAACAAATCATGATCACTTTCTATACTGCTTATATAAAAATCCAAATTTAGTTTATTTAATATAACAAGAATAACCATCTAGGGTTAGCCAAACTTTTATGAAGCCAGGTTATCATGCCACTATAATATTTGGACAAAATGTATCAAACACATTAGTAAAGCATTAGAAAAAATGTTCTATTACTAAGTCTGAGACATTTATGTGTGAAGCATTTTCATAGGAACCAAAAAGAATTTGAAGTGTTTTTGTTTTATTTGTGTATTTTTATTTTAAAGATGTGGGGTACAGTTCAGGATTAGGTATACAAGTGGTCATCATACAGGTAAAACTTGGGCCTCAATTTGGTCCCCACTTTGTCTGGTTTGATATTGGGTACCTCATTGATGTTGAATCCCCCTCCTCTGCCCTGGTAGTATCCCACAACTGTCAATCCCTTTCCTATAGTTTTATGGTAAATGTTCAGAGTCCACTTACTAGTGAGAACCTGTGGTACTCAGTTCTTTGTTTCTTTGATCACTGAGTATTATAGACTCTAAGTTCATCCAAGTTGCTGCAAAGTCCATATGTCTGTCCGTTATGACTGTGTAATATTCCATAGTGTATAAGTACCACATTTTTTTTTTATCCAATCTAGTTTCAATGGGCAACACGGTTGGGTTCCATGTTTTTGCTATTGTAAATAGTACTGCAATAAACATGTGTGTACAGGTATCTTTTAAAACTTAGGTTGAAGCCGGACACGGTGACGCACTCCTGTAATGCCAGTACTTTGGGAGATGGAGATGAGAGGATTGCCTGAGCTCAAGTGTTCGAGACCAACCTGGGCAGCTTGGTGAGACCTCATCTCTACAAGAAATCAAAAAATTAGCCAGGCATGATGGTGTGCACCTGTGGTTTCAGCTGGTTGTAAGGCTGAGGCAGAAGGATTGCCTGAGTCCAGCAGGTTGGTGTTACAGTGGCTATGAGTGTGCCACTTTATCCTGGGTAACAAACTGAAACTCTGACTTAAAAAAAAAACCAAATACCCAGAACAAACAACAACAGCAACAAACTTAGATTTCTGCACATTTTGTGTCCCGTTTCTTTATCATTACATTTTAAAAACTATTCCCTAATACTAAGCACTTTATCTCAATTTTAGAACAAGTATTACCCTCAAGATTATGCTCTCTCTTCAAGTATCAAATGCCTTTCAAAGGTTACATAGCTGTGAAATGGAGTTGGAATACTTAGTTTGTGAGATGTTTTATATATAAATTGATGATTGTAAAACCTTATATAAATACTAATTGCCCTGTATTATTGTTAAAATTTTTGTAGTTATACCTACATCTTGGCATTTTTTCATGTAAGAGTGCGCATTCATTACCCCTCTGGAGAGTGTGTTGTAGTTGTGAGCTTGATGTGAGAAGGCATACAATGTGGACATCCTAAGTTGGCTTTGGAAGAGATTTCACTAGCCTGTAATTATAGCACTACTAAAATACATTTACATTGTACTTGTGAGTATAAAGCCTAGTGCCTAGAATGTGTTTAATACTTTGACTACAAAGAGGAGACCTGATGAATTTCCAAATAAGATGTAATAAAGTTTTAGGTTTTTATACCCTGAAATATCACCAATTAACAGGCAGAAATGATGAAATCACTCATTTTGTAAATAGCAAATATAATATTTCCATGCTCCGGAAGAATGTGATGACTATGTTTGGACATATAAAGTTTTTTTAGCATTTGCAAAATGTCTTAAAATTCTTTGTTTAAAGCAAAATGTAGTGTCCCACACATAAAGTAATATATGAAATTTTAAAAATGAAAACTTTTGATATGTGTGAAAAAGTATGTAAAAAGATATATACAAATAAATTTTGATGCACACTAGTCAATAAGAGAAAATAATTTTTTAAAGAAAAAAATTAAAATGTTTTAAAGGTTTCTCAACAGAGAGAAAAATTATAGCTAGCAGTTAGTAAGTGGCAATCTGTCAAATAATGAGATTGTCTCAACTAGCCTAGGCAGCAGTAAACTTGTATTTCAAGAAGACAGTTAAAAGTAAAATGAAAAATGAAATCTGTGGGAGTTATTATAGACACCTGTAGCCAAAACATAAAGTTATAGGGTATGATCGTTAAATACAATTCTGAATAATGAAGGTGTGTTCCAGACTCTTTTGTTTAGTGTCCATGGTTTTGAAACTTGCCCTGCCATTTATGTTTCTACTTGTTCCCATCTGTCTTGGCACAGTGGACATGTAAGAGAAGTTTTGTGCCATCAAGACTAGCAGGTCACACAGCCTAAAATCACTTCAGTATGAGTTATTGACATCACTTGGTGCAGGTGACCCAAAATAAATTGCTCCATGTTTACATTTGGCAGATAAATGTATTTCTATAATACTATCAGCTAAAAATGTACCTTTCCATAAGCACCTGTACATTTTCCATAGGTGAAATAAATATCTGTTCCTTTATCACCTACATGGTATAAAGTAATATTTTACTCATATTTCACTCCCTTGTGTGGAATGAAACAGTTCTATACAGTTTTGTCTTCTGTGTTTCATCAATTATGTTCTTGCATTTAGAAATGTTCATTATCTTCAAACTCATAATTTACTTTTCTTTGCAAATTAGGAGTCTCCAAATGTTCTGATTGAGAAAAAACAGCAAAATTAGATTGAGCAGAAGATGAACCAATTGGGAGCTGAAATATTAAATGTAAACATAGCTTAAAGATAGATGAGATAGATAGGATGGATAGATAGATAGATAGATAGATAGATAGATAGATAGATAGATAGACAGATAGATAGATAGATAGATATAGATAGATAGCAAATTATGTATATCCTTGGTTAATACATCTAGAATTCTTGAAGTTATGGTTTCAAGACCTAAAATATTTTCTTCTTAAATGCTAGAAAGTTAATGACTTAAAATTTAGTGTATGCACAATCTACTGGTTACCAATAACCAAGAAATTGTTTCTTTAGCATTCCAAGCATGTATATGCACTCATACATTTTACTTGTCCATATATTTATTTGAACTTTAAATATTATGGAATATAAGATTACTTTAATTGTAAAATTCTCTCCTCAGATGCTGAAAGATTAAAAAATAAAGTTTATACTAACTCAAGTAATGTAATTTTATAAATTTTATTATTAATTATATGTTACATTAGATATGAAGTTTACATAGAAAAGACTTTGCCAAGCTATTCATATATTTATTTTGCAACACTTGTTTGAAATAGTTAATAAATTTTTTGTTAAATATACTTATTTTTATAACTTAAGAATTATTATAAATTATGAATTGGGGTAGTAGACATGTAGGCACTTATTTGGGCTTTTGTCCTGCCAGTTTAAGAGAATATAAACCTATATTTTAATTCTCCATATTGATAGCCAAAACATACTAAAAACACACTAAATCTATGTTAGGATGATTATATAGTTCTGTAAGCTATCAGAGGTAACTTGAAAAAGGAAATTAATAGGTGGACATAGAAACATACTTTTGCTAAAAGAAAATCCATGTCTCTTTTCAAATCTACTATTTTTTCTGTAATTGTAGAATAGAAACTTTTCATTTGTTAAGCCACTATTTTGGATGGTGAAATCAGGAGAAGCAGATCTAAATCCACAAAACACAGTGGTTTTCTTTTTTCTTTCCTTCCCTTTTTTTCCCCTAGACAGCTTAATTCATTAAATGATGAAAAATTAAAAGAGCATCAGTAGCTAAAAAGTTCCCAGATTTTCTAAATATAGTCAATACGAATGATTATACTACTAAGATGCCAGTGATTTAGTGGTTTAGTGCTAATCCCCCCCTTATACTTTATTAGGGCTTGGTTTCATCCTATGACTTGGATCACCCTTCCAACCAATGACAGCTCTACTCACTGCATTATGTTGAGGAGGTCATCATTGCAAATTAGAGCAGATTTAGAGGTTTATAGCTGAGATAAAAACCCAAACCTTTCAAGTCCAAATCCCAAACTTTTCTAGTTCAAAATTGTGGCTCAGGGAGTATAAATGTGCTTAAAGGTGGAATAAGAATACACTTTAACAATCTCAATGTTAAAATCACAAAAGTTTGAAGCTCTGTCATATGTCTTACTATCTGTGACACTCTGGACATGTTTTTAAAATTCTGTAAACCTCAGTGACTGTGTGTTGATAAAGTGAAAACATGGAGGGGAAATACTGCTTGACATACAATGGATCAGTAAACTTGTGACTATTATAATTTTTAATAGAAAAGGCGATGTTCTTGAGGTGACAGAATTGTGATTATAATTTAATCTTTTTTACTTAGCTCATGATTCTTTTTAGTACTTCACATTGTCTCAAATTTGTCTGGAAGTAGGGAATCATATAGTCATATACAAATGAAACTGCCAAATAAGAGATATGATCTTCTTTGGTTCATGGCAAACCTCCAAAATGTTAACATTTACAAAATCCTAATACATTTATTGGGAAAAAAAATCAAAAAAAGATGCAGGCTTAAAAATTTTCTACACGGTTTACAAAGTATTATATAAAAATACAGGAAAAATATATTTCAGTCCTACAGATATGAAAATACTTTGTGAATAATGTGTGCATTAAGAAGGAATTCTATAAATTAGCAACTAGATTGTCTTGTGTTTTTAAAGCAATATGTCCTTAAGAAGAAAGCAGGCTTAGTTTTTCAGTGACACAGAAAATTCTTATCATTTTCACTTTGTTCCAAAATTATATTAATGGAGTTTTTGTCATGGGAATAAATTAAAATGGGGCATACGGCATGTGGAACGTGATGGTATTTCTGCAGCATGCGATTTACAAGAAAACAATTTCATTTAGATCATATCACTGACCGCGTGGCCAACACGGGGACCACCTGGGGCCCATGTGGAACCTCGCAACACGAATGGGTTCATTCAGGAAGAAACATGTGATTTTTAAGAGATTTCATTTAGAATTCTTCAGAACAAGTTTATGAAAGGATCACTTATATTTAGATTAGAATGGGCTATTTCTTGCAGCTGTGCAAATTTCACATTGTGTTTAAGTCCTGGAGTTTTCTGACAGAAACAGAAGTTGAATGACAGTGACAAAAAAAGAGAGACACTTTAACAAAGGGAGCCAAAAACTTGACCTTTAAATATCAAAATACCTAAGCTTTAGGCTCATCTGCCTAACCCTGTTGCTCTTAGACGTATGTCTTTTCAGTGTGAAGGAGAAAAATGTATCAGTATATTAGGACTTCATGATCATGCCCTTTAATCTTCAACACTTTACATGTAGGCTAATAAAGACAATAAGAATGCATCTAAGAACAAGTGAAAAAAAATCAAACAACCATATGCAGATACAATTACATGCAGGCAATATTAAAATATAAGAATTGCCATTGAAGTATTTATGTTTAATGAGCTTATAAATGTTAAAAGAGTACAACATACATTTTTGAAATGTTTCTAGGATTTAGAAGGGTGCTTTAATTTTTATTGTAAGCATTTTCCTTATAACAATTCAAATTGTGATTCAAATCTACATATATCAAACCAAGGCATATCCTCAAAAAACTTGTTTATAAAATGCACTCAAATTAGAATCATCCAAAATGTGTTTTCTCTTGTGACAGTCTAAGGACAAAGATAGTAAGTAACCCAAAGTAGCTGTTATTTTATATAGTATTTGACTTGAACCAGCTTTTTAAAAAGTTTGTATTGAAAAAAACTTCATATTACATATTGATCACTTATTATAAATTCCCAAATAGATCACATAAGTAATGAAGTATAAACCAGGAGAAAAAAAAAAGAAGAACACATGATAAAGGAAGTTTTTAGTTAGCGTTACTATATTCAACAAGTTTCAAGCTGGTTGTTTCTCCAGTTCTGTGAAATTTATGCTTTTAGCCTATAATGCTCCAAAGGAAACAAAACCACCCAATATCATTCTTTGTTGCATTTATCTGCTTTTCCACTCAAATATTTTTAAAAATTTAGTTTCCCAATATACTTCTGATATAAATTATTTATGGCCTAACAATCATACCTCAAGACTATCAGAGTACAGAACAGCCAAAAGAAGAGGCCAAAGGGAGCAGGAGAAGGGAAGCAAGATGTAGCACATTCTCAGGATAAATCCGGTAGGAAATCTCACAAGTAAGGCACTCAGCCAACTGCCATATGCCCTGACAAAGATACCAACAGCAGCAGCGAGCCCAGGGAGCTGTTTTATCATTAGCCCCTCACCCAGCAGTGGTACAAACTCATTTAGCCCCATGCTGGACTTTCATTAGGCCAGACTCGCATCAGATGGTCCCGTGCTTTGGCTCAGGAGTGGTGTGGCCCTTTATTGGGGGAAGCAGCCATATCTCAGCTCAGCAGGGAGCCCAGATTGGAGTGTTCCTCTCTGACAGATGCCAGGGTCTCAGCGGAGGAGGCAGTGGCCAAGGTGGCATGATGCAAGACTATCCTTTATGTTGGCATTTTGTGGCACAAAACCCAGGGAAAAGGAAAAAAAAATTATAAATCTTTCAAGTTTGCTTTTAACCTGAATTTACTGAAAATAAAATGAATTGGAAAAAAAAATTCACAAAGCTGAAAGCAAAGAGAATATGCCAGAAATCTTCACTTGGAATCATTCAAAGAGCTAAGCGGACACTGACAATCTTTTTTTTTTTTTTAACCTCAGGACTGTAATAAAAAGTCAACGAAGCAAGGGATGTCAATATATACTAATAACAAAGACATGAAATTTTAGGGGTCCCTTTTTCTTCTTCATCATGGAGAAGTTATATTTAAAACTATGCAGAGATAGAGAATAAATGTTAAAGTCTAATAGACACACATAGGAAAGATATGTTTCTTTGAGAAACTGAAACTTATAGCAGTGATACATACTATGGTTTTAAGGAAAATGAATTTTAAAATTGAATTGCCTTTATTTCTTTTAAATCAGGAATAATTCTATCAAGAATTACAGATGAGAGAAAAGACAGCTGATGCTGACTTTTTTCATTAGCTTTTTCTGAGGAAAAAATTATGTTTATTTTCTAAAATGATAACATGTTACTATGCTTTATCATTATGCCCTGTTATCTAAAAGCTTTTCAGAAATATAGTAGAACCCAAAGTATATCTTTCCTCTTATTATTTTTGTTTATACAAATTATAGATCAAACAACAGATGATCTATGAAAGACAAAAACCATATTTTTATTCTTTATTTCATTAATTAGTTGTTCAAACCAACTATAAATACCATTACTTTATATATAATTTAAGTTTTTACATCAATAAGATATATTAGTTACACAATTTATTTTCTATTCCTTTGCTCTTTTGAAAATGTGTATTTCAAGTTAATTTATATGAAAGCAGAAGATTGAAAGGCAAAGAGTTTATACCCAAAAGCAGGGGACACTTTCCTAATATGGTATTTTCAAATGGAAAATCTATTTATTGTATGTTTATAATATTTCTTTTTTTTATTAATCAATATTTTTTATTATGATATGGGGTACAGTTAAGGGTTAGGTATGTTTATAATACTTCAATAAAACAGCACATCACACAAAAATCTAAAAATACCTATTATATTTAAAACTCCGAATGTTGGTCAACAATCAAGGGCGGAAACGGAATAGTGATCAGTTTCTCATTTTTTCAGAGATGAGTACCTAGTTATTGCTAAAGTATTCTGTTCTCTTTCTTCATCTTCTCTTGGGTGAAGTTTGCAACTGTCTTTAGGTCAATGAACCATGGGGAGTTTTCTTGGTGCAGTGAAACCCTTTATAGTACACTTCTCTCCAGGCATCTCTATTCCGGTCTGTCAATGACATGTAGCTTATTGTCCACTTAATCATCCTGCTTTATGTCAATTTATAAACATGTGAGGGAGCATTACAGCAGATTTTTTCTTAAATTTTAAAAATAACTTTTTACATCTTTATATATTCTTTCATTTATTTAAATAGTAAAATTATTTGAAAGAGGAAACCTTTTTTCCTTTTACTTAGAATTAGTGGTGCAAAAATATTGCAAAATTCTTTTTTAAGGGCAAAAATAGACATGCAAACAAACATAAACCAATCACTCAATCAAAAATAAATATAAAGCTGAAGGTTCTAAATATCACTGATATTTGAAAATGTTCTCTCTACTTTTTAATTTTAGAAGTAGAGCTAGTATAGGCATGTATGAGCAAGTGAGTGAGAGTGTGTGTATGTGTGTGCGTGTGTACTTTAAAATAATTACCAAGAATCTACACTAACAGTCCTTCCTGCCTATGTGTTTCAACTACATTTGACGTTGTTATTGCCTGAGACAACAATCTGGCTGCAATGTTAGCAAACTGGGCCAAGACTCTTTGATGCACCACAGGTATTAGAAAGTTGAGCGCACACACACACACACACACACAAGCCCTGGAGCAGGTGGGCTGTGTTGAAGCGCCACCTACTGAAAATTGTGTTCCCCAATGCTGCATTCCCAAAGTTAGTATTTACTATAGCATTGGCAAAACTGGTTCAGGGGAAAAAAAATTCCAGTACAAATGAAATCCTATTTTTGGCAAACAGGACTCTATAAGTGTGTCAGCTTCGAACTTTACTGATTACAGCAGTTTGTCTATGCTGATGCATTTGTGATCTCTCTTTTCTAAGGAAGAATATAAACCGAAAAGAATATAAGCTTTCATGTTCATAAATTGGGTCATTTATGAGTATAGGAAAAGAAGGGAGAGGAAGGAGCAGGATGGAGCAGTGTTCAATGAAATTTACACATTTGCAAGATTTTGTTCAGAATGAAATAGATCTGAGTTTAAGAAAATCATACAATCACAGACACACACACATACACAGCTGTAGCATCGTAATGAAGATGATTAAATTAGTACTTAAATGGAGCTATGTGCACATATACACATTCCTTTATTCCAATCTACTCTTTACTCTCATATTTAAAACAACAGAAAGGAAAACAGTGTTCAGGAGGAACTGGATATTCTTCTCACTTTATATAAGTAAGAACAAGAATGTCGTTCAGTCACATTACCAACGGTACAACTAGCTAATGATGGATTGAACAAGCTTCAATAACTTATCTTGAGATTGGTCGAGATATTTTTAGATGGTTTTAAAACAGAAAGTCATACTACACATGCACATTGATAATGTAAGTTGGTTTTCTTTCTAAAACAAAACCTTAAAAAGATAATGTTGCATTTCTTCAATAAAGCAGGGCTTGTCCTTGGTGGAGAAAGTCATCATTTAGTGTGAGAGTACATGGATTTATGTTTGTGTAATTTAGGGGAGGAGATTTTTTTTTGTTTGTTTTTCTTCTATGTTTTTAAAGTTATGCAAGTAGCAAAGGCATTCTTCATGGAAGTATAGACTATCTATTTAAATAATATACCACAGGCTAATTCTGACAGTGCTAAAATATTGTTTCTGAATCAAGATAATTTATTTAATGTGTACTTTTAAAGTAACTGAAGTACAAGATCCTAGGACTGATATATTCTTAAAGGTCTCTGTGGTAAATACATTTTTACTTGATATATGTAGATGTTCAGAAGTATTTCTAAGTAGAAAAGACATTTACATATTTAACTGCTATAGCAACACATTTACATAGACTACCTTTAAGACTGTGATCTTTTATTATGTTGACTTTTAGACTCAGAAATATTCAAAGGTAATACCCATTATATCACTTACTCTCCTCAAAACAACCACTACCTTTCATTACATAGGAAGTTTAATTTTCAGTGTAAATATTAAATCATATCAAGGGATTGGTTTAAAGACACAACAGTACAGAAAATTTTAGAACACAGTTTAACCCTCTTCTTCTACTATAATTTGTACTATTAGGCATTGTGTTTTCAATGTAAAAAGAACTTGGAATTTAAAGATTCAAAATAAGTATTCACATGTAACATTTTAGGTATTGCTCTAATTTATTTTCAGGCCATTGTTACTCAGAATTAAAAGTTGCACCTCTGGGAATTATAACCCTAGCAAGAACTGGGGCTTGCTTTTGTGGCCTCCACAAACTAATTTGACTTTAACAGAATGAGAAATTTTTCTCTATGATCCATGAAATGAGGGTCATCATAACTACTACCACTACTTCTCCTCTTTCTCCCAGAAAAGCTGTAATAACATCCCTTAATAATCAAGATTTTAAAGGAAAATCATTATTTCAAGCCCCAAATTTCAGAACTTCGCCATAAATGCAAATTCAATTTTAAACACAATTAATCCAAAATTACGTCTGGAAATATATACCGGTGTGTATGCCAACATGCTTAAGAAAGGTAGCCTCAAAAACCATCTTTTTACTAGTTTTGTGGAAACGACTGACTTAGAACCGGTGCCAGATTCAGCATTCCAGGTTATTCAAAAGCAAATTTAAGGATAGGAGTTGTTAAAGGAAAGTCTTCATTCAACAGCAAAATTGTATTTTAAAGGTTTTCAAATATCTGCCAGAATAGAAAAGAAAAATAAGAGCATTAAACACCTGAAGCCTTGAAAAGCAGATCATCTCATCCAATGAACAGAAAAGGATAAAGCCCACATAAGGAGAAACTTTCTCTCATTTTATGGAATCAAATGCTGTTCAAATCAGCCCTTGCAAAATAACATAGTGACCAAAATATGCACAAGCTTCGGGTCATAACAATGAACACCTAAAATAACAAATCACAGAAGCACGAGTAATATCATGAACATATTGATAAAATGGATTAGGCTTCATCGTCTTGTAGTGTATCCCAAACAAAATATTGCTCATTCATGAGTTCAGCCTCGAGGCAGAATCTGAGTAAATAAATGGACCTTGCCCCATGCTCCAGGGTCATCATGTTCTGGCTTAGCTCCCCAATGGAGAGCAAATTCCACAGTGCAAAGCACTCAGTCCCAGTGCTCCCAGAGTCAGCCTGAAGACTATTAGCAATCCAAGGTACCTGGCGTTTTAGACCATACACCACACACATGCGACTATGAAACAAAACAAACGCCTAAATTAGTCTATCTAGCAGATAGGCTAGAGTGCATGTAGGTGGCTTTTTTCACCTTTAGACAATTATTTGAAATAATTGCACTATCTTTACAAATCTCAAAGTTGGTTTAATTTTTGTACTTTGCTAAGAAAATCAGTATGAATCAGGACTGTTAAGGAATGGTTCTAATTTAACATATTCTGGATTTCATTTAAAGAAATCTGGAGGGACTTTCAAAGCAATGTAACTTTTTTAGAGCAAATGAAGAGTATATCTTTAAATGGCACTTGGCAGCTAACATCCCCCTGACAACACCATCACTAACTGGTTTGCAAACTATGATTCCCATTAACTAGACAGAAGAACCCAGCTTCCTTTCTAAAAGGGTCCCATTAAGCCCAGTGAAACAATGCCTGGGTAGAAGTCCACAGGGTAAAATGAGGCCCAAGGATTAAGCATTTAGGAATTCAGGGAAGATAAATAGTAAGATGGCACAGGTCAAACCTAATTAGTGTGTATGCACGCAATAATATTTTCAATATACATCATAGATAATGGCTCCCAGGTGTTGTTACAAGAAAACACTATTGGGGATTTCTTTATAAGCATCAGTCGATCAGAAGCTGCCCCTCTCTTGGGTGAGCTCTTCTATGTGGCGGAATTTTTGAAGCCCTTTCATACATTGCTTTAATGAATATTCTAAACAATTCTGTAAATAATAAGTCATTTTACAGATGAGGAAACTGATGCTCAGAGAAATTAAGTATACTTAAAAATCATTGTCTAGAATGTAACAGAGCTCTTTTGGATATTTAAATCAGATATTTCTAATTAAAAATTTCATGTTACATACATAACCTTATGTATATAGTTAATTAAAACCGGAAACCTCAATACTTCTAAGTTAAAAGAAGGTTCTATAACCATTCAAAGACTACTACTCAAAATACTGAGTATGTTTTATAAAAAGAAAAACATACTGAAAAGTTGATAATTAACCCAAGTAAAAATCAATATGACATTTGTTTGTAGTTATTCATATCACTTTTCTAACCTTCAAAGCAGCAATATCTAAATGTTTATTCAAAGTTCCCAATTTTGGTTTTCACTGTAGCTATTTAGCTTGTAAAGCACAATGCTGGCCTAATTTTCAAGATTTAGAGCTTATTAGTGAACAAATTTCTATATTTAGAAATTTATATTAGTACTTGACATTTTACATACCTAATTTTTAGTGCCAAGTCCCTGATTTAGGTTCCTAAATTTATATTTCAAGCAGCCTACTATTTCTTGTTGTATTGGATTAAGTTGTCTATTATAGATCATAAAGTAGATGAGATATGCCAAAATTGTTTATATAGAACTTTAAGATCATGAGTTAGCAGAGTTTCATTCAAGTTGTTATTGTAATCCTACAAAAATGCTAAAATCATCATGAGTAATGGATTAGGTTTATAAGTTAGGTTACCAAATTAGTGGATCAAAATGATACCAATGATTTTTTTTCTTGAATTAAGATAACTTGCATTTATAATAATTCTCTTAGATTTACAGCACAGAAAATTGGCAGCTGCCCAAATTATCTGATATCTCGATATTGTACTTATTTAATTGTACAACTGATGGTAAGCTTAGAAAACAGCAAGCTCATTCTGTTACTGTATAAATGAGATCAAGAAGCTCAAGGTCACATGGAGAACCTAGAATTTCTGGTTTCTGGTCTAGAGGGTTTGCTGCTACCTTTGTTACACTTAATTGAAAGCTGAATAAATACTAGTAATATTATCTTCTGTTGGAGCCCACTAATATAACTACATCCAGGAAGCATTTTTCAAGTTACAATAAAACAACTCTTTTCAAATCTGGATATAAATCTATTTGAGAAATAGATAAGTTCTATAGTGTTTACATATTGAGCACCAGTGATTTTCAGAGTAGAAAGAATTGTTATGTAATCCCACTGAGGCTCCCTATATTCTTTCAGCCTGAGAGAGAGAGAGAGAGAGAGAGAGAGAGAGAGAGAGAGAGACTATGCCAGAGAGAAAATTGATGTGACTGTATTAAATGAATTGACTTCAGCTAGAGTTAATTCTTGTGTTAGCATGAGAGAATTGGAAGTTCCTGAATGTTATGGAATATCCCCTGTGTGGAAGCCTTCCTTGGTTTTCTCAAGGAAGTATAAGGTTCCCTTGCTCCTTTCCTTCTAAAAAATAGGACATTACCATCTATCACCTCTGACTATATTGTCCTCTAATTAGTTACCTGCAAGTCTGCCCTCGGCATCTCCCACAGCTGACAGCTCATGAGGGCAAAGACCATGATGCTTTTATCTTTCTCCACAGTTCAGCCTACTTGGAACACACAACTTCTCCCTGTCCAACCCTCATGGGGAATGCGTGTTCATCTTAGAGACCCAGCTCCTCTATCCAGTGTGTAAAATATTCTTTGTGATCTCTGACCTGCATGGCTTAAATAGATTCGACCATGTCCCAACTTGCTCTGTGTGACATTTCGGCATTTTCATAAACTATTTAATATGGAGCCTGGTACATACCAGACATCATGAAAATCTAGAATTAAGAACACAATAGTCTGAAATCGTTTCTGGATTGTTTTATAACACCTGATAATTATCTTGGGGGTATTTTATATTGAACTTAGAGGGTAATTAATAAAAATAAAGGCCAGGCTCGGTGGCTCAGCCTGTAATCCCAGCACTTTGGGAGGCAGAGGTGAGTGGATTGCCTGAGCCCACGGGTTCAAGACCCGCCTGGGCAACTTGGCGAGACCTCATCTCTACAATAAATCAAAAAAATTAGCTGGGCGTGGTAGCCCGTGCCTGTAGTTCCAGCTACTTGGAAGGCTCAGGTGGAAGGATCGCCAGAGCCCAGCAGGTCGAGGCTGCGGTGGCCGGAAGCCAGTCTGGGTGACAGAGGGAGACTCCAACTCAAAATAAATAAATAAATAAACAAAAATAACTCAGTCTGGTACTCTCTCTCTCTTTTTTTAATGCTTTTATTCACCCAGGAACTGAAGAGAAAAATGAACATTCCAAATCTACAGAAAAAGGAAATATATATGGAAGAATATTTTAAAAATAAAAATATCACTTTTACCTATGTTCTTTTTTATCATTGTTACTTACTAAAATGTTTTTTAAAATGCTGAAGAATTACCAGCTACTAGAAGCTCTTTGCTATTGCAATAGTCCATATTCCATAATAATTAAATGTTAAAAAATTATATAATAATAATAAATGGGATTTTTAAAAAACAAGCACTCTCTGGCCAATCACTATAATAAAAATATCTGGGATTAATTCAAAATACAGTAGCAATTTTCTTATCACTTGATCTGTAGATAAGAGCTGAGTACTTTTGAAGACAAAGATACAGGGTATCTTATTTACAAAGAGGACATATGTTGTGAGTTGCCTAAAGCACGTTTATTTAGCAAACATTTACATGGAGTTTACTATATACTAGGAATGATTCTGAGTCTCATCCCAATCTATGAACTAAGTAATATCATTAACTCTATTTTACCGTTAAGGAAACAGAGAAGTTAAACAATGTCCACAGTTCCATAGTAAGTGACAGAGTTGCAATTTCAGCCTAGACATTCTGTCCACAAAGTTCATGGTATTATGGCCACACAATGACTAGGTAATGATAAGTACTGTGTGTGCCCATGCACTTACCTGTGAAATAGGAGAGAAGTATGTGCTGGGGAGGAGTCTCAGTCTGGGTTTAAAATTTTGATTGAAGAGATGATCAAAATGCTTTGTGACAAACAATGTTTTCCAAGAGTTCATATCTACAGCAGCAATTTGCTTTACTGTAAAATATTGCTTCTTTTAATGGTTAGATCATACAGTTAAAAACCTCTGGACACCTCAACTTGGCAAAACCACCGGCAACGTAGTTAACATGCCTAACTAAAGCTCATCATCATTCTCTGAACGTTGGTTCTTGGGGTCACCAGAACCAACAGGCTGGATTTGGGGCCCAACTCCATATGAAGTTCAGGTGTGAACTTCTGAACCCTCCTTTTGTTCTTATTCCCTTCTTTACTACCCCATATTCAGTCTGTCTCCCAACCCTATGCATCTGGTTTCCTTACCATCCTTCAATCCATCCTCCTTTCCATTCCCATTGCTGCAAACTTATTCCAGATCCCAAGTTCTCTCTTGGGAAACTGTCATGGTCTCCCATGGTCTGCTGGTTTCCTGGCTTTCTTCACCCATACTGGTTCAATCTCCGTTCAGTGCAGCAGGAGATGAACTTTCTAAAAGGCAAGTTTATTATTCCTGCTCTTTGCCAGAATGCCATCTTTTTCACTCATTCCTCAATGCCACTTGCCTACAGGAGTTTGTACTTTTAGGAATAAAAGGCTATAAATGACTGCCCAGCTTGCATTGTCAAACATGGTAGCCGTCAGCCACACCTACTTGAAATTTAGATGGGCTCTAGTGTAAAGCATGAGTCAAATTTCAAAGATTTAGTATTAAGAAATGTAAAATATTTATTTTTAAATTGATTATACTTTGAAATGGTAACATTTTGGTTATACTGAATTAAGCAAAATATATTATTGAAATTGACTTTTTTAAACATCTTGCCTTTTTGATAAATGGACCCTCCGAGAAAATTTTAAATTACATATGCGGCTGCATCACAATTTCTATTAGCCACATTGACCAGCGGCCCTGAAGTTTGGGCAGCTTCCAGAATCCACTACCCAGCCCAGAATGCCCTCCTGCTTCTCCACTCTCACAATTTGCCTTGGTAAAGGCTAATTCATTTTGAAACACTCAGCTTCCCTACAAAGATATACTCACTTTAATGCAGTATGTAATGGCTGTCTCTATGTGGCTGCATACTGGCTTTTGTGTTCCCACAATCCACTGCTCAGGCACATGACCACAATCATCAGAGAAAATGCCGGTGTAGCATTTCCCTTGTGTTAAGCACTGTTCTAAGTGCTTAGATGTATCTATTCAGTCCTCATAAGTACACCATAAAGAGTCCTCTAGTAATACTCAATTATCATGGCAATCCTATGCACTAAGCACTATTTCCTATTTTACAGATGAGGCACAGAAACGTAGCCTTCCCAGTCACTCTGCTTGGTTCTGGAAGGCGCTCCTAGCACCTCTGCTCCACCAACTGTCTACTTTCAGCCAGCTCCCACCAACTCCACTCCAAAATTCCCTGCTGGTGCTTTGCTCATGCTGAACTATTGCTTTACAGAATTGTCACACTTCATTATCCAGTAACAATTGCTTGCTAGCTTAATTATACAATACTAATTGATAAAAACGCCCATGATAGGAATGGTCAAAACTGTCTTGTTCACTGAAATATCCTCAGTGCCCAGCAGATGCCTGGCACATAGTAACCAGTCAATAAACACATTTTTAAAAAGTAATTCCTATTTTTTCCCTGGTGGTACATAGGCACTGTAAGACATATAAGCAACCTGAAAATATTAGTAATGTGATAGGTCATACACGTTACCTCTGACCCTCACCACCCTCACCACTGCCCTCATTACAGATGTGAACACTCAAACTGCAACATGTCTTGCTGGAGGCATCACAGCAGGTTAGTACCAGTGGAAGGACTCAAGTCCTGATTAGTTCTTTCTACTCCGTTGTGAGGCTCTGGGAAACACTCCCTGAAACTGAAAGACTAGTGAGACTAGTTGGAAATAAAATGGATTCTCGCTTCACCAAATGACTGGAGTTCTGATTTCTGTGACTTAGAAAGCTGGCCCAAGAAAGCACTAGCCAGTCTTAAGTTTTACTCTTTCTTCCCTAGGACACCAGTCAAGGAAACTGAGGATGCCAAAGCGCAAATATTCATTGCATTGCTGTGTGCAGAGCTGGCTGCCCTTGGGGCAGATTGTCAGTGAAAGCTCCCAGCTCTCTGGCCCAACCATGAGTCTTTACTTTTCTCACCTGTCTGTACCCAATCACCCTTCCAGTGGTCACATACAGTCCTCACATCTTCTGAAGACCGTATTCGTTCAGACTTTAAAAATTTAGCACTCCTCAAACACTACTTCTGCTTTGACCCAAATCTTGCTCAGCATTCAGGACTAACCCAGTGTGCATTTCTCAAGTGTGAGTACCAATTAATTTAACAAATACTAGTGAAAGGAATATTAGGTGTTTTGTTGTTTAGGAAATTCAAGCATCAACTAAACAAAGTTTACATCTTTAAGGATTTTACACTCTAATGAGACCTTTATAATAGTAACAGCTAAATATATTGAGCACTTACTATGTACCAGGTATTGATGTAAGCATGCTTTTGAATATGAATGTGTATATGTCTTTGAAACAACCAATGTGATTCCCAATTTACAGATGAGCAAACTGCATCCCAAAGCAAAATAAAATAGAATTTTTAAATTCAAATAGACTATGATTGACATTACAATAGGGATTTCATATCATAGCAAGAGGGTCTAACCTAAAATCTTGAAGTCCTGACATCACCAAACTGTGCCGATTGATTGTTTTCTTTGTTCTGCTTAAACTATCAAGAAAAAAAAATGTTCATTCTTCTTATCTAATACTAATATCTTCATTAGGAGGTGCCAGTCACATTTATATGAGTTTCACTTTTCTTAAAAGCATCAAAACTATTTTTAAATGACATTCAGAGCAATTAATTTCTGCATTTATAAAACCTTAAATAATATTAAAAAATTCTTAATGGTACTCTAACATTGTTTTTAATAAGATACTTGTAAAACCTCTTTCATGTATGCTTTTTGGAGGATCTAAAATAATTACTTAATTCATGTGGATAACTCAGACATTCTGTGGTAAATAAAATCAAATGCAATTATGCAAATGCCATAATTCTATTGACGGAGAGGTCTGGGCCAAGGCAGAGAGCTGAGGGCAGCATTGTGGCTCTGGAGTTGGCCAGATGCTCTTTCATGATATCCTGCAAGCTTTGGAGGGGGCTGTGGTAGAAAAACTATAAGATATGACTTTAACCCCTATATTCAAACCCATCAAACAAAAAAAAACCAGCAGAGAGATAAACCATCTAATAAGGATAGAAACAGTAGGAGAAACAAATGCGACTTCTTGTCTTCAGGGTGCTCTCCAGGCGATGATAAAGAAAATCATGGAAGTTTAGGAATTGTGGATCTAAAGTTGATTTATTAAGCAGTCAGAAGATTTTTTGCACGATATACTAGCTGTAAATGCATAAAAAAGCTGCAGGACTTCTCTGGAAATGATTCTGTATTGATTTCATTGTTGCTTGAGTCAGATATGGATGTTTTCTTTTTATGCAAAATGCTGATGTGTACCGATTTGTGACTGGTTTGGTGCCTTCAGGAATTCTCTGTAGGGCATGTAAGTAACCATATTGTAACAGTTTGAAGTTGGAAGAACCTCATTTTCCATTTCTTTTCACTTACTCAGCAACAAAAAACTAAAGACCAATGACAACTCTTCTTTTCCTTACTAATCTCATCCCTAAAGAGAAAAAATACTTTCGTTAATACTTTGACACAATGTATCCATTTCCTGGACCATATTTTACCTTATACTTACCTTTTGCTGCACTAATTCTTCTCTTTCCCAATTCTTTCTAAAAATAACTACGCTTGACTACTCTCTAGAGCCCACCATTTACTTATTATGACATACTATCTTCCAGGGAAGGAAAATGGTTCTAACACATTTCAGGTGATATTGGTTTGAAATGTTCCATATGCAGCACTCAGCAGAGAGTTCCATAAAGCAGCAGGTGAAAACTTACCTTCAGATGAAGTTTATAATGCAAGTACCAATTGTTCTTCTTTTCAAGAAAGGCTTTTGTATTTTTTTCAAGTTGTGTACTTTTAATTTCCTTGACCTACTTCAGCATTTGTGATACCTCTTTCTTAAGATGGTCATCCCTGCAGCGACTGTAAGCCTTGAGCAGGGAAGGCAATGTTGTTCTAATCCTATCTCTGAGTCTATAGAATGCGGTTAGCCTTGTCCTAGTCTTTGAAAGTAAACAAGCAAACTTTTGAGAAAGAGGACTCCTCAACGGTGGGTTGAAGCCCAAGGACTGCAACTGTTCAAGATGTCAACAGTATAGTAGAATCTGGCTATGCCTCATTGTGCTGGATTCTAGTAACCGAGTTGAGTCTACATGGGCTCCAGGACATTTTGCATAGTTATTGCTTCTGAAATATTAGAACCTGCAATTAGGAAAAAATTGAGAAGAAAAAACAGTGTGAATGAACTGCCTATAGAGTTTTAAGCTAAAAACGTATATAAACTACTATTTGTTAAACATTGCAAAATATTAACTTCTAATATCATAGTAAAAAAACACTTAGCAAAGAAATACAACTGTGGCAAATTACCTATTTTTGATCTTCTGAGTTTCAATGATCTCTTGAGCTTTTTTTATTTTAATTACCAGTATCATGCTAGACTCAAAGGGACACTCATTACCCCCAATAAAGATCTGAATCCAGGTGAGGCAAAATTGTTTAGTGGATGGGCTTCCCTAAGTTCAAATCCCAATTCTACTCTTACTATCTCTGTCACCTTGAGCATGTTATTTTAGACTCCACCTACTAACTGTAAAACAGAGAAAATAATCATAATACACATTTCACTGAGTTTTGGTGAGGAATAAGTTAGTCAATGCACATAAAGCACTAAACTATTTATTGATTTTTCAACTTGAAATCTAATGAAATTTTCAAAAAACATATTTTTATTAAACATTAGTATATATTTATTTTTGAGGCCACTGTAATTCATAAAATATTTGAGCTCATTTATGTAGGATGTACACACAAACACACAACATATAAGTCAAATATAGGACTGAGAAAATTATAAATCAAAGGGAGGAAGTAGAATGTAGATTTGAAGTCTATATTGGACCATGTCCAATCAGGAAGCAGAAACCACACCAGTTTCCGAAGCAGAGCAAATATACTCTGAGGAATTGATAGCTATGTAGAAAGTTGTTAGTTTGCCAACTGAAAGGATAAAGACCAAAAAGGACTATTTCTGGAAGGAGATGCCTTATCTAGGGATGAGGCGAAAATGGAAAAAGGTGGAAATTATTCAAATTTGTGGGCTGGGACCCAGATCTCTGAGGAGGGGGCTGACTTTGCAAGTGTTAGCAAAGTTGCAGGCCAGACTCAGCTGCTACTGCAAGGAACAACTGATAATATCTTCTTGTCCTTTAAGAAAAACTGAAGTCAGGACATTGGAGTACAAGTAAGAAAATATTCATGTCTCCAAGACAATATGGCTCAGTCAAAGGGAAGAAAAATAAAAGCAAAAATTATCAGAAACATGACATCAAATCGGGTCACAAAACACAAGTTACAAAGCCTATCTCAACTAAGAAAAGCATGCTACTGTGTATCTCAGAGAAGGCACTATTTCAAGTACAGTGAATACACCCCCGTTAAATGGTAGGACAGTTCTACGTTGGGCCTAGGATCCTACTTTACATTTTCCAAACTACTTATAAAACAGGATCCTCTAGTTTATGAGCTTGAGTGCTAAGGATTTTGAATACTTTGTAGTCTAGCCTATTTCTCCAGATGACACTAGACACTATTCTGGTTGTCTAACACAGTCATGTGCAGCACAACATTTTAGTCAATGACAGACAGCGTATATGACAGCAGTCCCATGGAGTATAAGACTTATTTTTACTGCACCTTTCTTATATTCAAATACACAAATGCCTAACATTTTGTTGCAACTTCTTATGGTATTCATAGGCACGAACAGGCACATGCTATACAAATTTGTAGTCTAGTAGCAATAGGCTATATCATGTAGCCTGGGTGTAAAGTAGGCTACACCATCTAGGTTTGTGTAGGTACATTCAATGATGTTCACACAACAGTGAGATTGCTGAACAATGCATTTCTTAGAATGTATCCCTGTTGTTAAGCGATATATTACTGTATTTGTTGCAATTCTCATATTATGTGCCTTTGAAAGTAACAGGAATCACCTCCAAATGGAAATGTTGCAAATTCCAGACACACATTTTTTTCATTTTTCTTTGCAACTGTAGCATGCTAGTTGAGGCATGCAATGCCCTGTGCCCAGGTAGGAAGTGGTGTCACTGCAGCATTTAGTGTTCAGTCCTAGTGGGAATGGCACTCTCATTAGATGTGTTCTATGGTCCAATTGGGAGCATTGTTCTTAAGAGAGATTCCAGCTTCTCAAATGTCTCAAGGTCTTCTCCCCTTCTTCTTGGTCAACTGACTGTTCAGTGAGGCAGCATTTGTTATCCTCCCTCTCTACCGGCTTTTTTCTAAGTATAGTTCTGTATGGCCACTCTGAAACTAGGTAAGCCACAAGGGGAGGTCAAGGTAAACAGTCTGAAGACAACAGTTCAGATATCTGAGTTAGCCAACTTCTAAGGTGAAGAGTATGACCCTGTCTCCAGAATGCTGGTGCTCACTGTGGCTCAGCCTCAGAGTCCCAGTTGGAGGAAAAGCTATGAATAATAGACTTCGTCTAGCTAGTTACCTATAGGAGTTCTTCCCTTTTCCAAGCTTGCATTATCTTCATTAACCTCCAGACTCATGTAGTGTTCCCTTCCCCATTGGCCTCCCAATGCTTAACTATACTCCAGCAGCAGAACCTGTCCCCAGTTTTAGAGTTCTCCTGTTAGCCATTATCTAAATTCTGGCTCAGTTAATACCCTTGCCTGACATCCTGGGACATGTATCTTTTCTCTGTCTTAAATCTGATATGAGAGGTCAGTGAATATTTGAAATTAAAGCTAACTACAATACAGTTGACCCTTAAATAATGTGAGTTAGAGGTGACCTCTTACGTAGTTAAAAACCCATGTGTAACTTTTGACTCCCCAAAAACTTAACTACTAATACCTTACCGTTGACCAGAAGCCCTACTGATAACATTAAACAGTCAATAACACATATTTATAAATTATGTGTATTCTGTACTGAATTCTTACCATAAAGCAAGCTATAAAAAAGAAAATGTGATTAAGAAAATCACAAGGAAGAGAAAAAATATTGACTATCTTTTAAGTGGAAATGGATCATGATAAAGGTCTTCATCTTCATTGTCTTCACATAAGTAGGCTGAGGAGGAGGAGGAAGACAAGGGGTGGTCTTGCTGTCTTAGGGGTGTCATAATCTGAAGAGCTGGAAAAGGTGGAAGGGGAATCAGAAGAGTTGCACTTGCTGAAACTTAATGAAAATACATTGCAATTTCTGACAAACATTTTTGCTTTTTCATTTCTCTAAAAATGTTTCTATAGGGTACCAAGACTTCTTCCACCACTTCCTTCAGTTTCCATGCTCATGTCATAGAAGGACTCATGTTATGAAAGAAGTCAAAAGCAGTCTTGAATAATCAGAGCCCCTCTGCCAGATTGTCCAATGTCAATTTGTTTTCTGGTGCTGCTTCTTCTAAGACTTCTTCCTCATCCTCTGGTCCTGGTTCAGAAGCACTTATCTCCATCATGTCATCTTCTGTTAATTCCTCTAGTGTGGTGACTATTAGGTCTTTACTTTTCTCAAGATCTATATCTTGAAACCCTTCATCCCCCACCTTTTAAAAAAATTATTATTATTTTGCCATTTCTATAATCTTTCATGATTTCCCGGATTGGCTCTGTTGTAAATCCTGTGAAGTCACACACAGCATCTGGACATGGTTTTCTCCAGCAGGAATTGATTGTTTCTGGCTTGATGGCTTTTACAGGTTTTTATTTTTATTTTTATTTTACTATTTTTTTTTTTTGAGTTGGAGTCTCACTCTGTCACCCAGACTGGAGTGCAGTGGCTGCTCCCGGCCACTGCAGCCTCGACCTGCTGGGGCTCCGGCGATCCTTCACGCCTCAGCCTTCCAAGTAGTTGGAACTACAGGAGCGCACTACCATGCCTGGCTAATTTTTTGATTTATTGTAGAGATGAGGTCTCACCAAGTTGCCCAGGCGGGTCTTGAACCCGTGGACTCAGGCAATCCACTCACCTCAGCCTCCCAAGGCGCGGGATTACAGGCTGAGCCACCAAGCCCGGATTACAGATTTTTAAATAACAAAGATGGCCTCTTCAATAGTGCAATCCTTCCAGAATATCATGATGTTCTCTCTGTTGTTCCTTTTTATAGCCTTGACAATCCTTTTTATGGAGCACACTGTGTAATAAACCTTAAATGTACTTATGCTCCCTAATATAGACTCTGAAATAGAGATGTTGTTTTGGGGGGAAAATAGACTATTTTGATGTCTTGGGTGTTGAACTCTTAGGGTTCTGAGTGACCAGGGACATTGTCTAATATCAAAAGAACTTTGAAAGACAGTCCCTTACTGGTGCGGTACTAGGAAGTATGAATTGACAAAGTATGAATTGAACCAATCTAGAAAAACTGTTGCTGTCCAGGCCTTCTTGTTTTACAACCAAAAGACTGGTACTTGGTGTTTATCTTCTCCCTTCAAGGCTAAGGGATTAGTAGCTTTACAGATAAGAGCACTCCTGATTAAAAACCTGACTGCATGGGCACTGAGCAGTAGCACTGGCCTATCCCTTCCTGCCTGAAGTCCTGAAGCCTGCTTCTCTTCCTTACTAATAAATGTCCTTCATGCCATTTTTCTCTAGAATAAGGCACTTTCATCTGCATTAAAAACCTGTTTACCTCCTTCCCTACCTTGGGGCTGAGTATCTCCTCTTCCTTTCTCTCTAATTTATTTTCTAAATAAACTATATTTTCTTATCTAAAAAAAAAAATTCTGTTTAGACAGATATTTTTTCTCTTCAATTATTTTCTTAATAGTATCTGAGAACTTGTCTGCTTCCTCTTAGTCATTGGAACCTGCTACTTCTGTGATCTTGACTTTTTGTTTTAGCCAAATCCCTTTCTCAAATTATCAAACCATCCTTTGCTGGAATTAAATTACCCAGTTTTAGACTCTTCCTCTTCCTTTTTCTTTAAGTTATCATATAATAACTTTGCTTTTTACAAAAACTTATTAGAGTCAATAGATATGCCTTTCTTATAGCAATCACGCTCCCACATGAAACCTGCATTTTCAGTGTGAGATAAAAAGATCATTCACAAAAAGTGCAAAGTCTTTGTGCCTGCTGTTATAGCTGCAGTTACAGCTTCATGAATTTCCTTCTCATTTTTTTACAATGGTTCTTCTGTTGAATTCATGACATGAAATAGAAGGCAACCACAGTTGTAGACCTCAATCTAGGGTACATATCAATGTATATGTCATGACCTTCATTTGCTTCTTGGGAGCACTTCCTGCACCACTAGTGGCAATTCACATGGGCTTCATGGTCTTATTAAAGATTTATGGTATTGCACTAAACATAGTGAAAAACAGCAAGAACCATGAGCGATCACTTCTTACTGCTTAAGTAATTTACGGAAGAGAGGAATTGCTCAAGCAGAGATATCTGCAATATTCGAGCTCACTGAAATAGCAACAGGAGTTGGCTATGAAATTATTACTGTAGTACAGTATGTACTAAAGTTAATTTTATGCAGTTATGACTCAATCTTGTATATTTATGTTTGTTTACATTTCTCTTGACTGAAGATGGCACCATATACAGTCTGTAAGTGTTGGTGTGCATAAGTTTTTACAAATTTTAACTTTTTATCTATTTCTGTATGTATATTTTATGGTAACAAATGATAAAATAGACTAGTATCTACATATATTTTATGCATTCACTACACATCTAACTTTGAAATATATATATATTTAAAATATATATATATATATATATATATATATTTAGGCTACACAGTTCATCTGTGTGTTTTTTCAAACTGTTGCAAATCTCCAAACGTTTCCAATATTTTTTTTGAAAAAAAAAATCCATGCATACTGTAGTTCCAACTACTTGGAAGGCTGAGGCGGAAGGATCGCCAAAACCCAGCAGGTCGAGGCTGCGGTGGCCGGGAGCAGCCACTGCATTCCAGTCTGGGCGACAGAGTGAGACTCCAACTCAAAAAAAAAAAAAAAATCCATGTATAAGTGAACCCCAGTGAATTCAAGTGTGTTGTTCAAGTATCAGCTGAAAATGTCTGCTATGAGAAAACAGTGACTATGTGACTAAGTTTTCCCCAATACAGTATAAGCAGGTGTGCATTTGAGGTCCTTAGCATACTGACTGTCCTACACATATGAATTTTATCATCCAGTGAATATTCTGATTTGGCAAGTGGCATAACCAGAGTGGATCACATCCTGACAATGACTTTTCTTGGCCCTGCAATCACGTCTACTTGACTTTTGTACATCTGCCAATAACCCAATGCAACCTGCTGCCAGTTAGTCAGGTATAATTTATACTTATATGCTTTTGATTCTGGAGGAATATTTTCTGGTCTACATGGTACTATGAAGTCTATTCCCACCCATATCTAGGAAAGATTTCACACTAACCTCTCTGTGATTTTTGTGCCTTTTTTTTTTTTAAATAAGAAGATTCAGTTGAATGACTATTACTTAAAAGTCCAAAATGATACTTACAGAGATGTGACTTTAAACTTCCTCCATTATCAGGGAGTACTCCAAAGCTTCTACTGTTTACCTTCATTTTGTCTGATGCTTGAAGGAGTTCTTTGAAAATTTTAAGCAAATGTTTTTAAACATGCGTAATAAATTTCTTTTATATTTTAACTTACTAGAAAAATGTTAGTTTGTACATTGTTATATACATTGGTCTTTAAATTTCAAAATTTTTTCACAGTTTTATTAGCCTTTCTTTCATGTGTTTAGTCTGGGATAGATTTTCTTTTTTTATATTTATTTTATTATTTTTTATTATAAAGATGTGGGGTACAATTCAGGGTTAGGTATACAAACGTTGATTATGCAGGTATCCTTGTTGATGAGGTGTGCCCCTCTCTCCCCTATAGATTTTCAGCAAAAAAAGACATCTACAAAATAATCCAAAAGGACAAAGTTATCTAATTCTGACTGTGTTATATAAATGATATGAAAATAGGTCAAAAATAAAGTGAAAGGTGTGTAGCTAATATTTTACTCTAAAGAATGTGAAAAGTTAAAAGTGTGGTATCAGTATAATGGCACTCTGGGATCATTTTCATATCTGAGATTGAACAACTAGAACATTATTTCCCTCCTCACCATAAGTTACCTGTAAAGCTGGAGTCTCACAGTTCAGCTAGGACCCATATTTCCAATGGCCATCCTGCCATTGCCTATCAACAGTGGATATAGTTCTAAAGTTCAACCAATGACACATCAAAATAGATATCATGTTTCCAAAAGTCACATCCTTAGCAAAAGAAAGCCTTAGGTTACTAACAAGTTAGTTTAGTTTATGGGCATAAAAATTCAATTCAATTTTTAGAAAATTATTTTAAACATTTCAGCATTATTTTAATTGTTCATTAGAGTATTCATTTATTATCTTGGGAATATTATTTTAATGATGCTTAGAACAGTATGGTCATCATTAAAAAAAAAAAAAGACAACTCCAGAAGGTAGAAGATTTTCCCTCCTTACCTGGGAAAGATTTCCTTTTGAGTTATGACTGTTAAGTGTCTAAACCTTTACAAGTGATACAAGAGACCCATAGGACAAATTTTCAAAGATGTTTAACAATATTCCCTAGGAATGGGAGATGTTTTTTTAAAATGCTACTATTATATTTTAGAACATTTATTGACCTTGTTGATGTTTATTTTATTTGCAGAGACTTTGCTTCTTTGGGTTCTTAACTTTCTACTCATTTTTTGAGTAGATATTTTAGATTGCCTCTACTGTTTCTGAGTCTGTCCTCACAGTAGGTTGTATATTTTGTTTTTCTTTGTATATGATACTGTAGTTTAGTTGATGCCTGGATTCTCCTAAAGGGTGTTAAAGTTATTTTGGGTTCCACTGTAGAACAGTTCTGTCCAAGTTCAATTGCTAATATTGAGAGTCAAAAGTTTAAACATTTTAAACCAATAAACCATGTCCAGTGTTTGTGTGATATGTATAAAGTTTGGAAAATAAATGATTTAATATTAAGAATCACTGGATAATGAATTGTATAAACCCTTAGTGACTGAAATATTTTCCATAAATTAGATATCTATTATACTTAATTTGGTTAAAATAATTGATGCAGACTTTGTAGTCAATCAGGTAAGAAGGATTGCTTAACAATTCGTTTTCATATTAAGGAGAACAATGTAGGTCAAAAGAAAACAGCAATGTTTTTGCATTTTTCTACAACAAAAGTGGATAGCAGCACAATATTTTATTTAACAAATAAATTAATTCTGGAATAATAAGCTCTCTATTTGAGGTATCTATTTCAAAAAAGAAAATCAGGGTTAAAAAACTAAAAGCTTTAAAGAATTTTATTGTCATGCTTAAAATTTGTTTTAGATATAATGAACCAATGTAAAATAATTTGTAATAAGACACAATATTGTTACAAAATTATGTGAAGAAAATATATTTCAAATAATGTGTATGAATGATAATAATTCATGTGAAAACTTCTGATGAAAAGGTTAAATATCAATATTGTTTTTCTTATGGTAAGAATATGAGTGATTTTTCTACTTTTCATATTTATAAGTTATTCTGCAAAGGAAATATATTATTTCAGTAACAAAATAATTATGAGATAATATTCTAACATTCAAAAGTTGTTATGGATAAATATAAAGGAAAAGACTTTAAAAAGTTACTAGCCTGGTGTCTGTTCTTTATAAAAAGTTTCTGGATTTCAGATCAGTTCGGATTTCTCTGTCCTAACCTTTAACCATACTCCTTTTTCATCTATCTTCACATTCAATGATTTCCTGGTATTCTCTTTCAAGTTCTGGCTTTGTCTTTTGACTTTTAAAAAATTATTATTATTAAGCCTGTATCTCCTTTGGCTTTCATTTTGAAACATGAATGTTTCCTTATTGGCAAATCCAAATTTTCTAATCTATATGCTGACTACTCAGCACAATTCTCTATTTTCCTTGAAATACTCTCCATTGGTTTCCATGCCACCATAATCTTCTGATTTTCTTCCTTTCTTTTTACTTCTTAATCTCCAGTTATTTGCCAGTTCTTTCTCATGTTTTCTTCTTATCTGTTAAATTTATGCTTTCCTCCAGAAACTGGCCTACACTCTTCATTTCCTGTGATATGCTCCTAATGATTTGCCAAATCTTTACTACCTAAATGTTGCCAAAATCCACATTTTTATCTCCAACATATTATTCGTCTCTTTAGCAATACCCATATAGGTGAAAGCTCAGACCCCAGACTCAGTGTGTCTAAAACAGAACTCCTCATGTATCTATCCATTCTTGATCCTCCTCTCATGTTTCCTGCACAGTAAGTAATATCATTATCTTCCCAGGTGACTCATCTAGACAGAAGCTCCGGAATCCTATGTAATTCCTTCTGTGTCCCCTTCTCCTATGCTCAATTAATTACCAAAAGACATTGATTCTATTTGTTAAATATCTCTAGAATCTTTCCACTTGTAATTATCTTCATTGTGTTCTCCATGGTTTAGCCAACATCAACTGTTTCCTTGGCTAGAGCAAAAATCTGTTAACTAGTCTCCCTACATCTTCTCTTGCTCCCCTCAGTATATGATTCACAATAGAGTGAGAATTCGTTTTTTGCAAATTCACTGTATAGAAATGGATTTTCATTGTCTCTAAAAAGAATCCTTACTAATCCTAATAGACCCCTTATCTAGCCCCTATAACCTTTTCTGCTTCAACATAAGCTGCTATCTTCTCTTTCTATAATCTAGTCATACTAGACTTTTTGCCTCGGGGTATTTGCATCACAAATCTCTTTTCCATCCACTCTGTTTCCTAGTTTGATGTCTAGTTCTCTTTAAGTTCTCAGTTTATATGTCACTCCTTCCAAGAAGCCTACATTGACCTATTCCTACCCTCAGACTATGTCGGCTCTCCTTCTTTTAAAGTTCAATAGCATATAGTTTTCTCCATATGTGTCATCTCCAGTTGACCAGACAATTAAGGAAAGAAGGTCTAGATGTATTTTGCTTTCCAATTTTCCCTTTAACCTACAACAATGCAGATACTACAACCATGCAGTCACGTTGCAGATACTCAATTAATACATGTTGAATAAATGACTGGTGGGTTGATTTTCTCTGATGCGATTGTGTTGATTCCTGTATACAATCTGTCCCCAGTGTTCTGCCAACTCCTTGTCAGCTGAGGTCTTTTCCCAATTATGAAAGAATACAGAGGAAAGACATAAAAATTACTAACCACCCTTCCTTGTCCTGACATGCCCTGAACCATGCCTTTTTTTTTTATAAGCTGTTGAGCCTTAATTTTTATGTGTGAGGATTAGAGTATTCCTATAGTCCAAGAAGATCCAAGAATCCTCTGTATTCATGAGGTAAACAGGACTAAGTGCATGTAATTGCTGGCTCTGGTCCTAATCAGAAGCTTGAAGGACTAGAAAACACATGACAGATTTCTTGTCTTCTGTCTGAGAGTTTTCACATTGACATCAATCAGTGGTCAGTGAAGAACTGCAGACTGTGTGGAATGGTGCTGGGAATGGAACAAGGAATGTTAATGCTTCATCCAAAACAAATTTCTCAATTGTTTGACAATTGTTGGACAATAACAAAAGATGTAACCAATTTGGATTTTTTGTTTTGCACTTAAAGATCTGAAGTCTTTTGGCAACACATCATGCTAGTCAAAGGTAGCAGAGGAGACATTGCTATAATTTATTTTTTAAGTTTTTAGAGCCTAGAGGGCATATAGCAAAAAACAAAACAAACAAACAAAAAAACTAAACAAACAAAACTCAAAAATAAGGCAAAACAAGACTTGGAGACTGTGTAGACATATCTCTATCTGTATATGCTAAGGCAAACTAACAAAATGGAATACTTAGAAGATTTCTAAACAAAGTCTCAGAAAATTTTTTGATAACCATTTAACAAGATACAAACAATTTACATAATTGCTCCTAGAAGAAACTTATAAATAAAAAATTAAGGAGAAAGAATTGTGAAGAACTACAATATGTCTGAAATTTTAACCTACTTGCACACGAACAAGTTAGCCTGCTATAGTTGCATGGATGCTGGCAGAAGACATGAGACTCCTGGTTTAGAGACAAAGGACTTTATGACTCACAGCACAGCAAACAGCATGAACATCATATCTGTGCTGATTCCACTTGCCTCCTAAATATTATGAAGTAATATTCAAGGACTCTCGTGGGTTCTGCACATACAGTGGGTTTGTGGCACAGTTGAGGAGCTCCAAACTCAGGAAACCCAAATGTCTTATAAGGGGCTACAAGCTATCAGCCTCTTGTGCCAGAGTGGTACACTATCTCTAATTTTCAAGACTGTTTTTCCTACAGCCAACCTTTAAAAATAACCCCTAAAGATATACAGAAATGTGAGAGACCATGGATAATTGTTAAATTAAAAGGAAAGGACTTAATATTGGACTTTTCTTATTTCCTTTCATGTGTCTTAGCTTAGACCTACAAAGCAGAGAATACTTCAGATGAAACCCTTTTCATCTTAAAACTTATGTTATTGCAATTAATAAGTGATTAGATATTTAATTTTGTCTTTTGTCTTCTCTCATTATGGTCCAGAATAACTTTTGTTTAATATACAGTAAGGATTCACAGATGCTTATCTGGGTGAATGCTCACAGGGGTGTAAAATAAGAATTCCTATGCCTCATTTCCAGAAAAGAGGCAGCAACTATATAGATTTTTTAAAATGACCAATCTCTGGCTCATTTATACTCCAACTTTGGTTGTACATGTCTTACTACTGAGTAACAGCTACCTGTAGTTCAAAGATATCCCCTAGTATAGAAATATTATTTTATGTCTATGTTACACTGATGGAATTAAACAATGGTATGAAACATCACTTTATTTGTGCATAGGAAAAAAATTATTCTACCAAAAGTTATTACGTTTGTTGTGTGTGATAGGGAATAGATCCATGAAAAAGTTTCCTTCACTTTTGGGAAGCCAATACCTCATAAACATATGGCTTTCTCCAGCAGAGTATAAAGATCGGTAAATAAAGGACTCTCTAACAGAAAAAGTGTTCATCCCTGTGAGACCAATGTGTCCTTTGAAGGCACCATGGTTCTACTGAGTGCTCTAAAAGAGTTCTTTAACCTGACACAAATAGACCATTTACTTTTACCTAGAGAGTGATGTTCATTAAATTGTTCTGTGTCCCCACATATATCCTGATTTTGTATGAACACATGAATGTCTTCAGTCTCATTTCCCCATGTCTTTGTTTGGAATGATTAGATTTAAACTCTCTAACTTTTACTTCTGTGCTATAAATCTCAAACTTACTTGGACTTCTTCAAAACCAATTTTGTAAAAACTGTTACAATAGTGTATATTAAGTAAGATCAGTCAATATGGAGAAATTTTAATATTTTATACTTTTTATAGTTGTTTCCTTACTTTATTACTATTACTTACTTTATACTATTAAGGCAATTTTCATTAGAGTTAACAATTACATCCAGATCATAGAATCCAAGAGATATTTCCAGTCATTTGTATTCATTTGTATTCAATGTAGTATTCTCAGCTACACCCAAAACTTTTGACTGCTTTTAAAAATATTTATCTTTTCTTGGCATTTAGGCTATACTCTTCCCAGGTTTTTCTTTCTGCCATTTTGTTTTCTTTTTATGACTAGTATCATTTACCTTGAACATAAAATGCTGATTCTAGAGATTTTTCTTATTCTTACTATATACTTTTTCTTTCATTGATTTCAAGTATATTTGTGGTTTGAATTACATCGTATTTACAGATGATTTGCAAACATATACCTCTGGTCCAGTTATCTTCTGATTTCCAGACTCATATATCCAACTGTCTTCTTGACATTTTCTTTTGGAAACACAAAGTCCTTTTAAACTAAACTTCTCCAGGTAGAATTGATTTATACTCCCTTACCAGTCCTACATACATACTTCTTCCAAAAACACAATCTAGCCCATCCACACCAGAAATCTTGAATCGTCTTTGATACCTTCTATTCCCAAATTCATCATCAAGTTCCGTTGATTGTTCCCTCCTAGATGGTTCTTACCATCTGTAGTCCACACTCTCAATATCTTTCTCAAAGATGACTATGAGAGGCTTCCCAGGAGTCTATCTGCATTTGTTCTGGGTAACTTACCTTTCATTCTGAAAACAAGAGTTTTTATTGTCCTTAATACAAAGTCAACTTCTCAGCATGGCCAGCCATGCCCTCTCCAGATGTTCTCTCCATGTTCTTCTTTATCCTTTAGCTCTAACCATCTGGCTCTTCTTTTAAACCCTCGTATTACATGTGTTCTTTCCTCCATGGTGCTTGTGCATACACTGTTCCCTCTGCTGGTCTGTTCTTGTTTTGTATCTTCACCTAGTTAATTCTACCTAATACTTCAGCACTCACATCAAGTGTTCTTGCTCAGGGATACCTCCTTTGACTCTTTGACTAGGTCAGCTTTTCCTATTAAGTGTTCTCAGAACATAGCTGTACCTCTCTGTTGTAGCTCTTGTCACAGTAGTAATTTTACATGTTTGCATGATTATTTGGTATATATCTGCCTCCTCTACGAGAATATAATCTATGGGAAATTAGAGATGAATCTAGTTTTGCTCGCCATGACTACCACAATTGAGAGGTATGGGAGACACTTGGTAAATAATGGCTTAAGAAATGAAAAAAATAAAAACAAGAGTTTGGAAATGCAAGACTTGTAGAATAGAAGGAGGCCAAGGAATTATAAAGGAAAGAAAAGAAGAAGGAAGGAAAGAAGGAAAAGACCAATCAGAAAGAAGAGAGGAGGATAAGCCAGGCGCGGTGGCTCAGCCTGTAATCCCGCGCTTTCGGAGGCTGAGGTGAGTGGACTGCCTGAGCCCGCGGGTTCGAGACCCGCCTGGGCAACTTGGCGAGGCCTCATCTCTACAATAAATCAAAAAATTATCCGGGTGTGGTAGCGCGCGCCTGTAGTTCCAGCTACTTGGAAGGCTGAGGCAGAAGGATTGCCAGAGTCCAGCAGGTCGAGGCTGCAGTGGCCGAGAGTGCACTCCAGTCTGGGCGACAGAGTGAGAATCCAACTCAAAAAAAGAAAAAGAAAGAAAGAAAGAGAAGGATAAAAAGATACACCCTTGTTTGATTATTGTTAAAAGTCAACAAAACACAGAAACAAAACAAAGAAAACAAAACCATTCATTACATATTTGGTATTTGCTAAGCACCATGCTAAGATCTTATAAGTAAAATGTATACTCTGTGACTGTTGGATGAAGTAGTCTGTAGATGTCTATTAGGTCCAATTGATCAAGGGTTGAGTTAAGGTTCTGGATTTCCTTGTTAATTGTTTGCCTTGATGATCTATTTAAGGCTGTTAGTGTGGGATTCAAGTTTCCAGATATAATTGTATGGTGTTCTTACATATAAGCAGATCCTGATCACTGGTCACATGAGCACAAAGGTGGAATTGGCAGATGCTGGACACAGCCAGGGAAGAGAGGAAGGGAAAAGGGAGGGAGGCTTGTGGCAACACACTGGGTACTTGGTCCACTATCAATGGGAGAAAGGGCCAGCAACATGCCCAAACTGCACTGCATGCAACTTACTTATGCAGTGACTCCTCACAACTCTAAAATTAAAAAATAAAATAAGAGTCTTATAAGTATTATCCTTAAAGCATATATAAAAATTGAACTGTTTTCACTTCTGTCTTATAGAAGGACAACTAGGGCACAGAAAAGCTCAGGATTACAATATGCTTAGGTGCTGTGATTTAAACCTAAGTCTGTCTGAATGAAGTGAGATTGGGAAGCGTAAACTAGTACAGCCTCTGTGGAAAACAGTGTGGCAATTCCTGAAAGTTCTAAAAATCGACCTTCCATATGACCCCGCAGTCCCCCTACTGGGAATATGCCCAGAGAACTCAAATCACTCTATAAAAAAGATGCCTGTACATATATGTTTATCGCAGCATTGTTCACAATAGCAAGAACATGGAACCAGCCGTGTTGCCCATCAAAAGAGAACTGGATTTTTAAAATGTGGTACATATGCATAATGAAATATCACACAACCATAAAGAACAAAATCATGAACTTCGCAGCAACCCAGGTGGATTTAGAGTCTATAATACTGAGTGATCTTTCACAGAAACAACCGAGTATCACGTGTTCTCACTCATAAGTGGACCTTGAACAACTATCATAGTACTATAAGAAAAGAATTGACAGTAGCAGGAAACTGGAGAAGGGGTGAGGGGGTGGGGAGGTGGGATTGGTAGTAGTAGGAATCTGCCGGGGGAAGGGGGACACATCTCATCAACAATGATACCTACACAGTGAATATTTTTATACCTAACCCTGAATTGTACCCCACAATTTAAAAAAAAAAAATTTAAAGGTGAAAAAATAAAGAATTTTCAGCCCAAGGTTATAATTTTGAATAAAACATTTTGGGCAATATAGTATGCATGAGAGCCTTTGAGACGGCAGCTCATGTGTTTTTAAGAGTAAGTGCATAACCGGGCTCAGCCTGTAATCCTGTGCCTTTGGGAGGCTGAGGTGAGTGGATTGCCTGAGCCCGTGGGTTCGAGACCTGCCCGGGCAACTTGGCGAGACCTCA
>NW_007249320.1:56117-83341 GCF_000164805.1 Carlito syrichta | reverse complement strand
GAGTGAGACTCCAACTCAAAAAAAAAAAAAAAATGAGTATGTGCATAAATAACTCAGCACGTTTAACTAGATCAAGTAGAAAAATTTGGTTAAAATACACAATTTGAAGTCAGGCACGGTGGCTCGTGCCTATAATCCCAGCACTTTGGGAGGCCGAGATGAGAGGATTTCCTAAACCCATGAGTTCAAGACCAGCCTGGGCAACTTGGCGAGACCTCATCTCTACAATAAATCAAAAAATTAGCCGGCGTGGTGGCACAGCCTATAGTTTCAGCTACTTGAAAGCCTGAGGCAGAAGGATCGCCTGAGCCCAGAAAGTTGAAACTGCGGTAGTTAGGAGCATGCCACTGCACTCCAGCCTGGGCAACAGAGTGAGACTTCAACTCAAAAAATTAAAAATTAAAAAAAAATAAAATGAACAATTTGGTTAACTGCTAAATGGCTATTTTTATTATAATACAATATTTTGATTAAAAAATAACAATTAATGTGAGGTACCAAAACTCCCTCATACTTTGAAGGAGCAAGGGATAGGAATGAATACTAAATTTTGATTTAGTATCTTCATGAGAAAATAACAATTTATATTCTCAGGAAAATCTTCAGTTTATAAAGCATGAAGTTCTATACTTTAAAAACAATCAATGTGAGTGTGGAAGTGATAGGTAAGGGCATTTTGTTCGTTTGTTTGCTTTGAGACAGGGTCTTTCTTTGTCACTCATGCTGAAGTCCAGTGTTGTAATCATAGCTCACTGCAGCTTCCAACTCCTAGACTCAAGTGATCTTCCCACCTCAGTCTCTTGAGTAGCTTGGACTAAAGGTGTAATCACCATACCCAGCTAATTTTTAAAAACAAATTGGTAAAGATGAGATTTCAATATGTTACCCAAGTTGGTCTTGCACTTCTGGCCTCAAGAAATCCTTTCACCTCAGCCTCCTGAGTCAATAATTTGAATGTACTCAGTGGTTATATCCAGGTGAGGCAAGACTGTGGCAGTCTCTACTGTATGAGTTCACTCTACCCTGGATGCTTCACATGTATCAAGTTACATACGTCTCATACTATTCTGTAATATAGATATTATTCTTTCTTTATTTTACAGAAGAGGGAACTAAGTCTTCAAGGGGTTTTTTACCATTTTATACAAGGTTGCACAAATAAGTAGGGAGGTCAGGGCTAGTTTGGCCACAAACCACAGGGTTTCCAATTTCACGTGTTTCCACATAGAACTGATTATAAAGAATGGGACAACAATAAAGATATATCACTTCAGTAGCCAAAGTTGTAGAAGTTTGAAGTGGTTTGAGAAAAAAATAATAAAAATTTCTTAGTTTAAACATAGCTATTAGCTAACTTGTGTTTACTATCTTATACTTCATACAGTGTTTTTCATGCAATATACCAATTTACTATTACAGTCATCCACTAAATTATAAACTTTCACTGCCAATTTGCAGAATTGTAAACCAAAATGGAGAACCATTAATTGGCCTACCCAGTATTATTCATTAAGTGACAAAACAAAAATGTGACAAACTTCTCAAAACCCAGTGGTTTATTGGAGAATAAAGACAACCTTTTAAAGAGGAAGGGATGTTTGAGTATTCCTAACAGTTCAAAAGGAAAAAGCTAAATTGTTGGTTGAATATGGAAAGGAAGGTATTCATAATTCAGTAAGATTTTATTTTAAAGAAATACATGTTGTGTGGCAACTTTAAGATTAAATAAACAGAAATAAAAATATACTCTTTATCATAATTATTAGCATCCTTCTCTAATTTTGCTATTCTAAATTCATTTTCTTAATATTGTTAATTAATTGTAAGCAAATGTCAATAGTTTGAAAAGGATACACACACAAGAAAAGCCTTGTAAGTCTTTCCTGTCAATACATCTGCTATTTTTAAGAAACTACTGAAAAATCTAATAACCGTGATAACAACAAATTATTTCTAGAAAACACACAGTGTCTTAAATAATGAACTGAGTCAAAATTAAAATTTTCAAGTCAAGTTGAATAACCAAATATTTATTTTCATTTATAGAAAACACGTATCTGTGGCTTGTATAAACATGTTACTATATAAATTAATTCCTTTTTTTTTACAGAAATGCTTGGTATTTTATTTAATCATCTAAGAATATGCATAATAATGTGACTGCTGAAAAATATGTTTTTAGATAAACTCTCAGAGAACCAATGTGCTTTATCACAAACAGTGGAAATCGGTATATGTTATAAAAAAACAGTATCAGGAGATTTAGGGGAAAAATGCATTTGTATTCAAATCCTTTATAAGACAATAACCTTAAGGAAGTAACTTAATTTTTTTTTATTTTTTATTTTTTAGAGTTGGAGTCTCATTCTGTCGCCCAGGCTGGTGTGCAGCGGCACACTCACCACTACCCCAGAGTTGACCTGTTGGGCTCTGGTAATCCTTTCACCTCAGCCTTCCAAGTAGTCAGAACTATAGGTGAGCACTACCACATCCAGCTAATTTTTTGATTTATTATAGAGACAAGGTTTCATCATATTGCCCAGCTGGTCTAGAGCCCGTGGGCTCTGGCAATCCTCTCACCTCAGCCTTCCAAAGTGCTGGGATTACAGGCTTGAGCCACTGCACCTGGCCTAAATTTTTAAGAATATCACTTCACTCATACACAAAATGACAATACTACCTACCACATAAGGCTCTTAGGAAGATATTTAAAGTAGCATATACAATTTTAAAAGAGCTATTTCTTTTCCCTAGTTATCTACAAACATGTCTAGTAACAATAGCAACACTAAGCACTTGTATGTTAGGCACTTTGCTGAGCACTTGGCGTATGCTGATTTACTTTAAATTAATTCTTAAAATGCTTCATCAGGGTTAGGCAAATTTATTTGTTGCACTGCTAGTTTAGAAGAACATCTGATTTCTTAGTTTTTGAAATAATTTGAAAATCTCAGTTGCTAAGAAGCAATTTCCATCTTGTTTCCATCCCTAGTCAATGGAAAATATTTTTTTAAAAATAGAACAAAACCTGGCAGTAATTTCCCAACTCAGGAAATTAATTGGCACACACAGTCAAGAATGAGAGAAGAGAAAAAAAAATAAACATAGGGTCATATAATTTTAAGGTTTTTCTCGTTTGATAAAACTCACTTAATGGCATTAAAACAAATGAAGATGCAATAGAGTTTCTCCTAAGAAATTTTTGAAACTATATTTGATGAGACTACAGGAAAAAGAAACACTAAAACTTAAATAGCATGAAATGATGGGTTTTTGGCTCCTTAATATTATTGTGACTTCCATGTCACCTACTTAAATTGGTGTACTTTATCCCAATTCAGGTTTCTTAGAATATGATCTTATCTATGAACTTCCTGGATTTTTTAAAAATGTAAATCTCCTTGAATATAGATATATAAACCCATTATCTCAAAGCCAGAGAAAGCTTTGAAAAGACTGTCTTACTAGGTGATGTAGGGAAAAGTATTTCTCCCAACTTCAGCAATCTCTGAAAGAAAATGACTCTAAAACTAGCCATGTGTGCATCTCTCAGCCTTTCTGTCTTCATTGCACATGGCCAACTGTGTGCCAAACAGACTCTGCTCCTGCAGACAGGCCAAAGTTGGAAAGGTGGCCGTAGATGAGATGAAAAGGAAGGATGTGTATCAAAATGATCCTTTTCAGGAGAGAATGGAAGTCAGATGAACACTCTGGCTTCCTGTAGACCAGAAAATCCAAATCAAAACCCTTTCATCTCTTCAAGTCTTTTTTTTAAGCTGTGGCTTCAGTGACTGCAATTTGTCCTCTATATGAACATTATTTCTGACTCTTTAGAACTTATTTCCTTTTGGAGTGCAGGATAACACAATGGTTGAAAGTCCAGGTTGTACAGATGGAAAGAAAGGGATCAGGATAGTAGTCGAGCTCTAACCAAGGCAGGTGTCCTCAGGCAATTGGTTTATACCAGAGCCTCGGGCAATCAATTTATTCTCTCTAATCTCAGAAGAATAATGCCTATCTCACAGGATCGAGTGTACTAACAGAAATAAAATATAGAAAATTCTCAAACTTTAGTTGCTAGTTCTGTTGAGTTTTAAAAAATGAGAGCTATTTAAAAAGTTAATCTCATAGAAGCAAAAAGTAGGACAAAGGCTCCTAGAAGCTAGGGGAAGAGAGGGATAGGGAAAGATTTGTTAAAGAATAAGAAAGTACAGCTAAGTAGGAAGAATAAGTTCTAGTGTTCTACACCACTGTAGGATGACTGCATTTAACAATAATATATTTTATTTTAAATAGCTAGAAGGAGGGTATTGGATGTTCCTAATACAATAACCCTGATCAGGTCATAATATATTACATGTATCAAAAAATCACTAGGTACCCTCTGAATATGTACAATTACAAGATATGACAATTAAGTTTACAAACTTATCCTGAAAAAGTGCCATATACCTCATTGCTAAATATCACTATAGTCACCTTGGAAGTACTCCCCTTGGGAAGCTGTGCAACAATGCCAACACCTAGTCCACCCATCAAAGTGATTTTGGAACTCTTTCTGGAATAGCCATCAGAACTATCATCACAAAAATGTCGGAGTTTTAATTAGAGCAATGAAAAAACATTAAATTTCGTGTTAAACTTGGCAAAAGTTGAATAGAAATCAGGGACATATTAATTCAAGTTTATGGGGATAATGCCATGAAGAAAATGGCAGGGTACAGGTGGATTAAACATTATACTGAGGGGAGAGAAAACATCACTGAAAAAGAATAATCAGAACTGACAAAAGCATTGCAAAAATTTGTCAAATTGTGTGTCAAAATCATCAGCTGACTGTGAGACACGTAGCAAATCAAATAAACATCAATAGAGTTAGGAAAACAGTTAGGAAAATCTGAACTGAAAGTCTTGGCATGAGAAAGTGTGTGCAAAGATGGTCCCAAAGGAGCGCTTGCATCACGACAGTGCATCAGCTCACCCAGCACTGTCTGCGAGGGAGTTTTTAGCCATTCAACAAATAACTGTATTGGAACACCCTCCCTACTCACCTGATCTGGCCCTCAGTGTCTTTTTTCTTTACACCAAAATAAAGGAAATATTGAAAGAAAAACATTTTGATGACATTCAGGACATCAAGGGTAATACAATGATAGTTCTGTTCTGATGGCCATTCCAGAAAAAAGTTCCAAAATTGCTTTGATTGGTGGACTATCACTGGCATCCGTGCATGGCTTCTCAAAAGGAGTACTTCAAAGATAACCACAGTGATATTCAACAATGGATATGTAGCACTTTTTCTAGGATGAGTTTGTGAACTTGGTTGTCAGACTCCATGTTACTATTAATTTAAAAAAATAAAAAATGGCTGCAATTGATAATAATAACAACAATAATAATTATAAAAATAGATGAAGAAGAGAAGGAAAATAACCAAGAAAACACTTAGCAAACAAAACAGGGTCACAGATGCAGTTCTGTGTCACTGCTATGCTCCCAAGTTTCCATTCTTACAATCACAGAACCTTATTGTACTTTGGATTCACAGACATGGTTTGCTGTACTTGAAACTGTACATTCTGTCTTTGCTACTCTCCCTACCTTTCAGTGAATAGGTCTTCTTCATACCTAAGTATTTCTTCCTTAATCAGACAACTTTTCCCCTCCTGTAGTCTTCTAGGATGTCTAGAGTCCATCATTACCACCATTAATGGTGTGATTGAATAACTAAAAATTATAGTCTAGCCAAGTTGACACTTAAAACTAACCATCGCAATCCCCTACTTGTGAATTTGATATCCATATATCTCCTCTTAAGCCATACTTAATCTTTAAATAAGGACAAAAACAAAAGTCATACTTCTATCTAACATGATACAACTGTCCTCTGTACAACTGCAAACATGCTCTTTTCCTAGAAGATGATGGAAAGTCTTAAGTAATATTCACTCCTCTCCTTTGATTTCCTATAACTTAGACGCTGTCATATGAAGTTAGTTATAGACATCTTATGCCAAATAGTAAGGGGATGAGTGAGCAAAGAAAACAAAGATATTTGATTAATACATATATAACATATTCATAATGTAAAAAGGAAGTCTTCATTTTGAAACTGGTTCTGTGGTCATTACTTGTATTTATAACCACCTTCTTCCACTATCTGTTCTATGTTCACTTAGCCTTCAGAAAGCACTTCAACTGGCTATGTTTTGCTGCTTCATAGATTGACTCAAATCTTCATTCTTGAAAGGTCTGAACAATTAGAAGTGTTGGCTGAATTAAGAAATTTAGTTTTCCATTGACTTGAAATCACAGGACATGGTAGTACTAAGAGATGCCCAAAGCAGTCTTCTACATTCTGGACACTCTTTCTTACACCTACAGTGTAGTAGCAACCAATTTTTCCTTGGTAATCAGGATCAGTCACTACAACTGCTTTCTTTGCTTGTTGATTAGAGGTATAACGAGCTCAACGTGGCCAGTTAGCAGCCTTAACTTCCAGTGCAATGGAATTATTATTATATCTCCTAATGGAAGCATTTCTTTCTTTGGAACTAACACCAGAAGTGCTTAAGATAACAAGGATGGGAAGCAAGCATTTTGCTAATGGATCCCTAGTGATTATATTAAGTGATGCCACTCTCATTTTCACCTCTTGATTTGTGGACCTGTGAGTCCTGGCCATGGGAAAAATAGTACTATATATTGAATGTTGGTTAGGAGCATATACAGCCACCTGGAGAACACTGCCACAGATCTGTAAGGTATTTCCATCCAGCCAGTCCTGTAACAGAGCCTTTCAGAGGTCATATTACCATTCTATCAAGCCAGCTGCTTTAAGATAGTGAGGAACTTCATAAATTCAGTGCATTCCAAGAGCATGAGCAGGAATAGGGGTCATGGGCATTTGGAACTCTCATTCATACAGCTTACATATGTATGCCTTCAGGTTAGTGGTTGAATATCGAGAAGGATCTTAAAATGTGAAAATTTTCAGTGGATTCTACCAGGACTTACTGGTATAACAGGAATTGCATGGGTTAGCCTCAGCATCAAATTATAAGAAATGGCACTGAGGACCAATTATGAATGAAAATGACCCTGCTATTGTAGTTATTCATCTTATCTTTTTCTTAAAAATGACTTTTTGAAAATATAATGTCCTCAAATCTTAAAGCCAGCCTACAATGTTGGCCAAGGCCATATCCCAGTCCCTTCTCCTGGGACAAACAGAAGATTTTTATTGTATCAAGGAGATATTTTTAGAGTTTGAAATATCTCTTTAACTCCCAATTTTTCTTAGTCTTCTCAACTTTTGCCAAACCACTGTGGTGGTTTAGAAATTGGTTTCATATTTTATTAATATCAGGCTGTGAAAAGAAAATATGATTCTAATTAGAAACTTTTATTTTTTGTTAGCAAAAAATATATGTCTGAAATCATTAATAAATTTTCCTCTTAATTCATGCATTTAACATATAATATTTCTCAGCATAACTCAGTGACATTTGTGTTTTTCTTTCCTATAAAGTAGATAGAAGACACCAAGAACCTACAAGTATAAGCTTGCCCAAATTCTAGGCTTATATTTCCCTCAAGATTACACATTTTAAATTCTCTTTTACTGAGAGTTATTAAATAAAGAAAATTTGTCTTGTTTTCTTTGTAAGAGACAGTATTGTATCTAAATTGAATTTTTACTTTAGATTGTATAATATTATAGCTAATGCAATAGAAAAATACTCAACATAATTCAACCTATATCAAACAATATACTTGATATAATCTAAAATTCTGAGAATTAAGTTGTCTAACACTCACCATGCAAATTTTATAAATAACATGTAACTAAGGCCTCCATTTTAATAAGTATGGAAGCTGTAACTAGACTACTCAACTACTTAGTTTAATAATATATCTGTGTTCAAAATACCCTGGCTAGGTTGAATTTTATTTCATCAAGTACATTTAAATCTCTAGTCATGACATGATTTAATCAATTGTTTCACTTAAATACAAATTCAAATTTATTGCTGGGAACAGTGGCTCACATCTGCAATCCCAGCACTTTTGGAGACAAAGAGGGGTAGATTTCTTGAGCCCAGGAGTTAAAGACCAGCATAGCCAACATAGTAAGACCTTGTCTCTACAAAAAAAAAATTTTTAATTAACTAGTCATGGTGACACACACCTGTAGGCCCAGCTACTCAGAAGACTGAGCCAGAAGGATAACCACAGCCGAGGAGGTCGGGACTGTGGTGAGCCGTGATCATGTCACTGCACTCCAGCCTGAGCAACAGAGTGAGACCCCAACAACATTTTTTAAAAGTGTGTGTGTGTATTAATTTATCCTTCATAACATAGAAGCAGATTTTATCTTTACATTTTATTAATTACATAATTAAAACATTTATGTAGCTAATTTAAGATATTTTCACAGATATTTTGCAAAGTTAAATGGTTGTTTTATCTCATTTTAATTAAAAATTATGGTGCAGTATGTGTAGCAAAATATTTTTATCATGAAGGTGGTAATGAGAGGGCACTATTCACTATTGCCACTGCAGATCCAATGGCAAAATATTTGCTTCCAATCCTGTGATCTTAGGCCCTTTCAATTCCTGAGATCTTGGTCTTAGTCCTGAAGGGAGAAATTCTTTCAACAGGAGGCACAACAATAATTCCATTGTACTTTTCCCAACAGATTTTTTAAACAGTTTTATTGAGGTATAATTTGCATGCCATTAATCTACCTATTTAAAGCACATAATCCAATGTTTTTTAGTAAATTTACAGAGTTGTGCAGTTCATAGTGCAGTTTTAGAACATTTCTATCATCTAAAATGATCCCCAGTAAACATTTTCAATCAATTTCAGCTCTCACCCCCACTCCCAGACAACCACTGGTCAGATATAGGTCTTTATAGGTTTGCCATTTCTGGACATTTCATAAACATGAAATGATGTAATATGCACTCTTTTCTTTATTCCAGAAAATGAAAAGAATAATGATTTGGAGGTTCAGACATATTGCAGCCTATATTTGTTTTACTGCTGAATAGTGCCCCATTGCACAGATATAATACATTTTGTTTATCCACTCACAAATTGAAGTACATTTTTATTGTATTAGGATGTTTGCTTTCATGAATAACACTGCTTTAAACATTTATGTATAAGTCTTTGTAGTTATATGTTTTAATTTTGGGAGTGGTGCTGGATAATGGGAAGTGGGATTTCTTGTTCATATGGTAAGTTCATACTTAGCTTTTTAGTAACCACTGAAGAGGCTTCCCAGTTTACATTCCAGCCAGGTATATATGAAAACCCGTTTCTTTGCGTTCTCACCAATACCAGATGATGTTTGCCTTTTAGATTAAAGTCATTTCTAGTGCCTGTAAAGTGGTATCTCATTGTAGTTTAATTTATATTTCCACTTATCTCTAATGATATCGAATACCTTTTCATTTGTATATTATCATTGGTAAATGACTATTTAAATTTTTTGCATATTATAAAACAGTTGTTTTTCTTCTTATGGAGCTGTAAGAGTTCTTTATATACTCTGAGTATAAGACATTTATCAGGTATATAATATGCAAATATTTTCTCCCTATCTTTTGCCTGTCTTTTCACTTTCTTAATGGTGACTTTTGAAGTGCAAAAATTTGCATTTCCATAAAATCCAATTTGTCAATATTTTTCTTTAATTACCTGTACATTTAATGTAATAATTAAGAAATCTTGGCCTAACTCAAGGTATCATTGAATTGCTTTGGCACTCTTGTTGAAAAGTAATTGATCATAAATATAGTGGTTAATTTATGAACCCTCAATTCTGCTCTATTTGTCTACATGTTGTCTATTGTTATGTCAATATCATAGTGTCCTGATTATTGTAGTCTATATTTTATATTTTATAATGGAAAAGTATAAATCTTCTAATCCCATTCTTTTTCAAAACAGTTTTTGTTATTATTTTACATCTCCACCTAAATGTTAGAATCAGTTTGTCAATTTCTACAAGAAGTCTGTTAGATTATTAAGGATTGTAGAGGAATTATGGATCAGTTCAAGAAGAATTATCATTTTAATGTTGAGTCTTTCAATTCATGAACATGAAATGAATCTTCTATATGTAGATCTTTAGTTTATTTTGTCAGTGTTGTATGGTCTTGCATTTCTTTGGTGAAATTTATCCTTAGGTATTTTAATTTTTTATTACTATTTTGAACTGTTGGTGGGAATGTAAATTAGTACAGCCAGGTAAATAGTATAGAGGACCCCCCAAAGAGCTAAAAAAAGTAATAAAAGAATTGAAATCAGTCTGTTGATGAGATATTTACACCACTTTATTCATTTCAGCATTATTTACAATAGTCCTCATATGTAAGCAACCTAAGTGTCTGTCAATACATGAATAGTTAAAGAAAATGTGGTATACACACACACACACACACACACACACACACACACACACACACAGGAATAGTAAACAGACTTAAAATGAAATCGTTTTCTTAATTTCATTTTCACATTATTCATTACTAGTACACAGAAATGCAATTAACATTGAACTTGTGTCCTGCAACTTTGCATCCTGCAACTTTGAAGAACTCATTTATTAGTTCAGTAGTTTTTTAAGTGTGTGGATACAGAGAAGAGAGAGTTTTCTTAGGATTTTCTACAAACAAGATCATGCCATCTACAAATAACAATGGTTCTGCTTCTTCCTTCCGATCTAGATGTTTTTATTTGTTTATTTGTCGGATTGCACTGGCCACAAGCTTCCATACAAGATTACATACAATTGACAAAAATGAACATCTTTGCATTGTTTCTGATTTTAGGGAGATTCATTTAATATTTCACAGCCATTAATGATATTAGCTGTTGGTTTTTTGTATATGTTCTTTATTAGGTTAAGAATATTCTCTTCTATTTTGCATCTGTTGAGAATTTTCATTATGAATCGGTGTTGGGTTTGCCTTTCTGTTTCTATTGAGCATTTCATGTGATTTTTGATCTTTATTCCATGAGCAGTGTAGATGACATTAATTAGTGTTTTCATGTGAAAGCCAAACGTTATATTTCTGGCATGAATTTCACTTGGTCATGGTTTATAATCTTTTTTATATATTGCTGGAATTTTTTTTCTAATATGTTATTGAGGAGTTTTGTGTCTATCTATATTCATGAGGAAAGTTTGTTCATACATTATAATGCACTTGCTTGGCTTTAGTATCAGGATAATACTAACCTTATAGAACAAGTTAGGAAGTTTTCCCTTCTCTTTTATTTTTCTGTAAAATTCATAATGAGTTGCCATTTCCTTTAAATGTTTGATACAACATACCAGTAAAACTATCTGGGCTTGAGTTTTTCTTTGTAGGAATACATTTTTATTTCTAATTCTATCATTTGTTTGCAATATATTTTTTCAGGTATTTTATTTTTTATTTAGTTGATTTTGGTAGTTTGTATCATCCTAGGAATTTGTCACTTCCTTCTAATTTGTCTAATTTTTTGCCATAAAGTTGTCCTTAGTTATCCCTCATAATTTTAAAAATTTCTTTTAGGTCAGTAGGGATGTGCTCTATTTTATTCTTGATTTTGGTAATTTGTATATTCTGTTTTTCCTTGACATTCTAGCTAAAGTGTTATCAATTTTAATGATTTTATCAAAGAGCCAACTTTTAGTTTAATTAATTTTCTTTGTTATTTTTCTGTTATCTATTTCATTGGTTTTTACCCTAGTCTTTATTATTTTATTCATTCTGCATGTTTTGGAATTAATTTGCTATTCTTCCTCTGTTTTCTTAAGGTAGAAATCTGGTTTTCTAACATAGGTGTTTAAAGCTATAAATTTCCCTCTAAATACCATTTTGCCTTAATTCTACAAATCGTCATATGGTTTGTTTTTGGTTTTATTCAGTTCAACCTACCTTTTAATTTTTCTTGTGATCTTTGTTTATGTATGTCATTTAGAAGTGTGTTGCTTAATTTCCAAATATTTGTTGATCTTGTTATTTTGTTGATCTCTAATTTAATTTCATTGTAGTTGGGGAATAGCTCTTTATTATTTCATTTACATTATATTAATTGAGGCTTATTTTATAGCTGGGCATGTGGTAGCCAGTTTCATGGCCTGCACCAACAAAGCTGAGTCAGTGGAAATGAAGTAGCCTCAGACCTCAGGTTGAGACTCCAGTCTAGGTGTCCACTTGTATACCTAATCCTGAATTGTTCCCCACATCCTTAAAATAAAAAATAAATAATAAATAATTTTTTAAAGGTGGAAAAAAAAGATTCCATTCTACTCATAAATTGGAGATTTTTTGGAAGAGGAGATCTCTGTAATCAAATTTTTTGTACTAACCTGAGCATAGCTCTATATAACATTACAATACTGTAAATATCATTACAAAAATGTTCTAGATAAAATAGTTATGCTGTCAGAAAATATCCATGGTAAAATAATTTGATTGGTTATAAAAAATCATCTTCATAATTAAAGAATCAAACACTTTGATTTCCACCCAGAACAAAAAAAATTATTTACTGCCAGCAAATAAGCTTAACAGAATGATTTAATCCAAAAAGATGTATTGAGTCTCTCCCTGAATCAGGTTCAATGCCAGATATTGGATCCTAGTACCAGGGATCTCAAAAAAGATTTTTAAAATGTCTTCCTGAATAATAGTAGAATCTCAGTCACAAAGGACATAATTATGCACTTCACAGCAACTTGGATGGATTTGAAGTCTATAATACTCAGTGATCTTTCACTGAAACAAACAACTGATTACCACATGTTCTCACTCATATGCAGACTCTAAACATTATCATAATACTATAAGAAAGGGATTGGCAGTAGCTGAAAACTGCCAGGGGAAGGGGGTGTGGGACACACCACATCAATAGGGGCACCTAATCTCAAACCAGGTGAAGTAGGGACCAAAGGGAGGCCTAAACTTTACCTGTACAATGACCGCTTATATACCTAACTCTGAATTGTACCTCACATCTTTAAAATAAAAGAAAATATAAAAAAGAAAAAATAATAATAGTGGAAACTCAAATATCCCAAGAGCACATTTTCATTTAAAAATCATACTGATGTATCATTTCTAATTTTCATCTGATATAAGAATGTATGATATAAAAAAAGACAAAACAAAACTCCTCAGCAAAGTATCTAAGATGGACTGTTTTACTATTTTCTTTAATAAGACAAAGATATGAGTCAACAATCAAAGAACACCATTGCTCTTCCCTCAATTGCCATGACTAAAAATGTCAGCAAATAAAAATAATTGATGTTAAAAAGAACCTAAACCCAACGGAGTGAGACTCCCACTCAAAAAACACAAAAAACAAAACCTAAACCTAGGGGTTTCCAGTTCCGAGTGGAAAGACTGTCGTCACACGTCTTCGTCTTCCTCTTTTGTCTTCTTCTCTTCCCCGCCCTCCCTTTCCCTTTACTCCTGTTTGCTCTCCTTCCTGTCCTCCCACTTCTTCCTTCTCCAAATTTTTCTCCTCGTTCTTCTTTGCCTCTTTCTCCTCTTCCTCCTTCTCACTATCTCTCTCTCTTCCTCTCTTTCTCCCCCTCTCCCTTCCTCTCCTCAGGAAAATAAAAAGCCAATATTTTTTAGACAAAGTAGCTCAGATTTTAAATAAAGATGGTGCCCCCCAACTTATATCTCAGTTAAAATATTCAGGAAAAGAGATTCATAAACTTTGACATTGATTCAACTCAGCCCAAAAGCTGGGAATATGTTCGTTTTTAAGGTTAGAATTACAATTATGGTTTCTATATCAAATCAGATTCAGACTAATCATTCATAAAAACAAGAAAACTCAAGTAAAAATATATTTTGATGAATCTTGGATTTAGATATTGTTTTCATATTTCTCTTTATTACGATTAAAATTTTCTAAAGAAATCAGTTTTTTAAATCCTGATTTTATATATTTGTTATGGACCTGACATGATACTATGCATAGTGACAGGCACAGCACATATAGAATTTGTGCCCTGCTATAGAGGAGCTGACAGTCGAATGGTGACATGCCATTGCAAGTGACAAAAACAACAAATACTGGGCAATGGCTGGGAAATAGCAGAGCACTAATAAATCGTAGATGGAGGAGAGCATTTCCACTCAGAATGGTTACAAATGTTTACAGCTTGAAGTAATAAAATGAATTTAATTTTGTTTTGTTCATTTGAAAATGATGCTATTTTAGGCTTTTTTACTCTTCTCTGCCTCAAGGTGGGGAGGGGGCTGATCACGCTTCAGCTTATTTGTGTTATTGTTCAATATAAAAAACTTGGTATAATTAATGTATAACTTTAAAGACTTTATTATTTTAGAATTTGATGGATATCTTGAATTATTCATCAAACTTTGGTTTGGTAACCTCAAAAATTAATTTTTTTCCAGACTTATTTTCCATTTAGTTTTGAAATCAGAAAACTTTAACTCACATGTTTTTATTCATCAGCTCTTAAATTGTTAAAGTACATTATTGTTTTTAATGGATACTTTGTGTTCCAAATAAGTCTTTTGAGCTACTTCAATGACATTTTTATTCTCATTATAAAACACAATGTTTATTTTCTAACCAAGGGATTACAAAACAATCTGGAAAAAAAATTTCCTCAAGTCCTACCTCTTTGCACATCTTTTTTTAAATACATTTGTGGAATAGCTTTTTTTTTTTTTTTTAAATTTATGAACAAAGAGTCCATTCAGGTTTATGACTGAATCCAGCAGGAGGGTGCAGAGTCACTAGTTTTGTTCACAGTGATTCAAGTAAAATTGTTTGCGATGCATTTAGGGATGAAACTATGTTAAAATATAAGATATTTAGAAGGAAGGAAAGAGCATCATTTAGTAAATTTGTAAGAGTGATTGAATGAGTTGAGAATATTGATGGGTAACTGTCTTCTCTTCTTAGCCAGGGAAAGCAAGTGGCAATACCAGGGTTTTCAGAATGAACCTATAAAGCAGCACCATGTATTTATCCATTTAATCACTGCTCAGTCCAATGTAGCCACAGCCATAGAAAAGTAATGAGAGAAAGGAATAGCTAGATGGGCTGGATTACATGAAGGTGACACAGGCAGTTGCTAGCTAAATCGGGAAGTGATTCATCCTGAAAATTTCGCTTCACACCTTTTGTCAATGTAATTTGACATTCTATAATTAGGGATTTGTTTCTTTGGCTAGAATTTGTTCTCTGTAACAATTCAAAACATTCCATTTAAAAAAAAATCCTTCTTAGTCAATGAACATTAGTGATCCAGTTTATCAGATTTGCATCCAAGGATTATAAGTTTTGATGGGAGGGTAATGGATATTACTTTTTGGAGGAGTTTTTATAGACTAGATATACTTGTAAAAGTCCTTTAAAATGCACTCAATTTGCCCAAGATTACATCCACATAGATTAAAAAAGACATAGCAAAAAGGAAACTTTCTACCATGCTCATAGTCAATTCCAAAAGCAATCCGTCAAAGGAATTCTGTACTTGGTTGAGTTATTTATAATCTAATACAGATCAGATCATATATTCTGGTACAGCTCTTTTGGTTCACGCTTTCATGAATAATGCCAGTTAAAGATTTTTTTTTTTCTCTTGTTGAAAGGCAAAATATCCAGGTAGCAGTTCGATTTTTTTTTTTGAGTCAGAGTCTCACTCCGTCGTCCATTCTGGAGTGCAGTGGTAGGCTTATGGCCATTCCAGCACCCACCTGCTGGGCTCAGGCATTCCTTCTGCCTCAGCCTTCCAAGTAGCTGGAGCTACAGGCATGCGCTACCACACCCAGCTTATTTTCTAATTTATTGTAGAGATGAGGTCTCTCCAAGTTGCCCAGGCTGTTCTCGAAACCATGGGCTCAGGTAATCCCCTCAACTCAGCCTCCCAAAGTGCTGAGATTACGGGCCTGAGCCACCACGCCCAGCAGCAGTTCAATTTTTTAAAAATATAGTTTTATTAATACTATTCCTAATTGAAAAATCATAATTGCAAATGTTTGATGGGATACACTCTGTTTTGATTTATGCACACAACCCATGGGGTCCCCACTGTATTCTGAAGCAGTTACATATTAACCCAGGAGTTAGGTTTACAGTATGTAGAGGCAAAAGTTTTCTGCCAGAGGTTTTAGAGTTATCATCAAACCACTAGGGGGACAACCCCTTCGGGTCCCCTCACACTCTGGGAGATTCCCTGTCCTCTCAATCAATCCTGCTTTCTAAAAGCAAAACAAAAAACCCTAGAAGTGCAAGTGTATAGAGAGCATGTGTGGCAACCCCCATATCTGACATGTAATAGATGCCTGGTAATAATGATGCCTGAATTTTTTAATAATTTGAGATCTTTTCAAACACTGTACTCATATATTCCCTCATTTTATCATTGCATCCTTGTAAAGAAAGACAGAAATCATCCATTTTCACAGATGTAATGACTGAGACTTAACGTAGCTATGAAAGTCAAGTCTTTGAGAAAAGAGAAGGATGTTTCCATTCTATGATATTGCAGTCCCTTCTTTGTTCCTCAGTGATAGGCAGTCAGGCAAATCCATTTTTGTTCCTCAGTGCTAGGAGCACAAAAATACTTCAAGGGTTCCTTTAAGAATGTATTTCTATGCTAGTCAGAAAAAGTTTCTGAAGTCCAACCCAGGTCCTGCTAAGAGCTTGACTCTGAATATTTAAAACTACCCATGGGATCTAACATCTGAGTCTGCTGATGAATTTCTTTTTGCCCCTCTTTCTTCTTGCAAAGAAACTGAACCAAAGTTGTAACTCTCAGAGAGTTTTGGATTGGGAATACAGTTCAAACCTGGGTGCTAGCTACTCTCTGCATGTTAAAAGGTAATTGAATAGGTGCAAATACAAGTACAATTTGATATGTAGGCTAGAGGCACTAAGTTGCAGTCTCGAAGAGGTCACACTGAAATGAATTTTTTAAAAGGACTATAAAATTGCATCTAAGATAGATGGGGAGCAAAAGCAATATTTAAATGAAATTGTTATGGATATAAGTCACTTTTCAGGCATTATAACTATTTCTAGCATAAAATATGTTTTCACTTCATATATAAAACATTGTTATTATTCACATCTTATGACATGTTAACATATTAAAACTTAAATGTTTAATGCATATATTAAAATTTTGTGTCATCATTAACCCAGCTGATGAATTCCTTTTGAAAAACATAATGGAAAAGATATATCAAGAGAGATAATTTTTACAATTAGAATAAAAATATGTAACTTAAAGTGTAGTGAGATAAAAATGTCTAATTCAAAGTTCCAAACCCCCTCTTTTCTTCTTTGTTTTTTCTCATGGGAATCTTACTACCATTTGTTTTCCTATTAAATGACATTTCAAATACTTTATTATAAACATAAATCACATCTCCTTTCAAGAAGGCAAGTGACAGACTAAATTTGAGATCTGGCTTGCATTTCTAAGTCCTACCCAAAACTAAGTAGATGAACAGTTGCTTTGTAGATTGTATCTGAAAGATAAACAAAGAGAGACAGTAGATTACAAAAACACGTCACTTGAAACTGACATCTGCCCTTTAATTCACGAACATCATCCTAAACCCTGTCATTTCACTTGACATCTGTTACACATCCATGAAGCTGTGGAAAAGAGCAACCTTATTTGCACGAAATTGTGGAAAAGAGCAACCTTATTTGCACATGCTTAGAAAAATAATAGTATGTACATATATATATATATATATACACACACACGCACATACTTATGTGCGTGTGTGTGTGTGTGTGTGTGTGTGTGTGTGTGTGTATCAGCTGTGGTTTAGCTATAAGTATGACTTAATCTTATCAGTGTTTTAAAATGTCAATAAATGTTGCCATTCACACACTGGCCCACCTACACAAGGACTGGATATTATGAGAAACGATGAAAGTCCTCTGTGCCCAAATACACATCTTCTATGATACAGAAAATTTTCATATTAATTTGATTTATTTGAATTAAAGCATCTCAAGAAGATCCTTGTGAGATGCCCACATTTTACCTGGGATGTATAACCTATGAATATATTTATGCTAATTATCATGAGGCATTCCATTAATGGAGAAAGGGTTCTTTGAAATTTAAAAAAAGGAAGAACTGAAACATAATGGCACAATGAATGGAGGACATCTGGAGTCTAAATCTATAACTCTGTAGTGTGCTCAGCATTACCCGGAAAGGTGCTAGAAATGCAGATTCTCAGATATCATCACATACTTATTATATCAGCATGCATTGAGGTGGAACCCAGAAGTCTGCATTTTAACAGGATATTCAGATGATTCTGATGCTTGTAAACATCGGTCAAGCATACTGGTCTAAACCTGAGGGTAATGAGATCTACTAACAGAGTAAGAAGAAAGGGTAAGCAGAGCTGGAAGAAGTATTTCACATACTACTTATATTTATTTCTCACATTTAGTTACATATCAGTTATCTCAATGGATCTTAATTATGCTTAACCTCAAAATAATCATAATATAAAATTAAATTGCCAGTATGAGTTTGTACCCAAACACTTCTATGATTTGTATAGATCATGATGACATCACTAGGCTAAAAATGCTCTTCCCAAAACACATACTTAAATAGACTGTAATGCTTTGGAGCATTCTTTAAGGGAATTAAAATGTTTAAGAATCATTATCTATATAAGCATGAGGGATATCCAAAAAATCTGTAATTTATTTATAAGAACTGAGTATTTGTACATGTTTTAACTTCTGTCATCTTCAAAGTACTCTTCATTTGATGTAATACACCTATCAAGACACTTTTTCCACTGCTCAAAACAGTTTTTGAACTCTTCAATTTTGATGCCACTTTTTGTCTCAGCTCTTCCACATCAGCAAAATGCTTCCCGTTGAGAAGTTTTTTCATCCAGGAAAACAAAAAAGTCACTCTGGGTGAAATCAGGTGAATAGGAAGGGTAAGACACAGGGACCAGGCCATTTTTGATCAAAAACTGCCAAATACGCAGCTTGGTGTGGGCAGGTGCATTGTCATGGTGGAAGAACTAGTGCCTATTTGCCACAGAAAAATTCACTGAGGCTGAATGCAGCCTCTCACAACAATGCCAGCTGGCCCACCAGTGCCAATGAATTACTAGAACATTCACCTAGTGAGGGAAGCCTGTACTACAAGGGACCCACCTCCAAAAGATAATTCCAGGTTTTGGGGGGGTGTCCCGGTTCGTATTTTCATATGTGTAGCTGCTGCTAAACTTTGAGTGTGAATACTACACAAAGCAAAACAAAAATACACCACCAAAAATCTCTATATGGAATCCAGGAGTTTATAGGGATTTGTAAAATCATCAATAATAATTTAACTTGCAAATCAATTGTACTCACTAAAAACATCAAGTCTTGGTTAAGATGACATAGCTCTGAAGAGAATGAGGCTGGTGACCAAGGAGAATAGAATGGATTGGGTTTGAAACACAGGTGCCGACCTGAAGAACCTGAAGCTGTAGGAAGCACCATCTGATCCTAAATCTAATGTGAACTGTGTTTGTAAAGGTTCCGACCAGCCGCTACAGGAGACAAAATCATGGGCTCTATGGTCACTTCGAAGTCATTTCTGCTTCTCAAAAAGTCTAAGATTTTAAAAAATGGATTTGTTTTCATAAAAATGAAAGATTGTAGTAGATTAACTTTTTCTTATTATAAGTTATGTGGCTTATTTTTAAAAAGTGGGAAATACAGGTATAAACAAAGTATAAAATGAACACTACTATATTCTCCCCAGGGATAAGATGTGTAACTACTTTCATATCTAAACTTGCAGATCTTTTTTATTTTTATTTTTATTTTTTGCAAAACTGAAATCAATACAGTATTGTTATTTTTATCTTCTACTTTGTTCACATATCAGTATGTCCTTAACACTTTTTCATGTCAATAGGTGTTCTTCTAAAACATTTTTAATGGCTCTAGAGCTTTTCATTTTATGGTTATACCATAATTGATTTACCAAACACCCAATTGTTTCCCATAAGTAATTTCTAGTTTGTCACTATTGTAATGAGTGTGATTCATTCTGATAGTTAAATTTTTATGCATATCCTTATGATTTTGTTACAATAAATTTGCAAAGGTCTAAAAAATGTACTATTACTAAATATCCACTCATTAGCTGACCTACCTTACTCAAATAAATAATACATTTGAATTTCTTAGTTTATTGCTCAAAGTTTGCAAGTAAAATGTGCTAGAGTTCAATTTTATAATCAAACAAATTCACTGCTCTACCATGCTTCATGGCATCTGGAAATATATAAGCCTTGTGCTTGTGCACAATTTTTATAAGCTATCCTAGGAGCAAGACAATTTTGAATTAATATTTTTTAGAAAGAGAATATGGTATATATACTATATGGAGGTGTTCCTGCTATGATTCCATATGTGTGCTACTATAAAACCATGTGTTTTGCAATCTGGTAGTATACACTAAATTTAATAAGCCTTATTCAGAAAACAGGTTTGTGGCAGACTCCTCAAATCTTGAGGAATTTTGTGATCAGAATATTAACAACAAAATGGAAGCTTTAACAAATATGTAGCAGAGTTCATCTCCACTGGCATTTGCACGTAGCACCACAATTAGTCAATCCTTTAAGACATAAAAACATGGAGCTCTTACTTTGTAGTAGTAAACATTATGAAGGATGTTTACTTTTTTTTTTGAGTCAAAGTCTCACTCTGTTGCCCAGGTTGGAGTGCAGTGGCATGCTCATGGCCACTGAAGCCTCGACCTGCTGGGACTCAGGCAATCCTTCCATCTCAGTCTTCCATGTAACTGGGACTACATATGTGCGCCACCATGCCCGGCTAATTTTTTGCTTTATTGTAGAAATGAGGTCTCGTCAAGTTGTCCAGGCTGGTCTCGAACCCATGGGCTCAGGCAATCCTCTCATCTTGGCATCCTAAAGTACTGGGATTATAGGCTTGAGCCACTGCACCCAGCCAGATGTTTACTTTTAATAGTGACCATTTTCATTAAAAAAACAAAACAAAACACTTTCATCTAACGTGTATCTTTCTTCATAAATCTGTTTTTTTTGGTTTTTGGTTTTTGTGTTTTGGGGTTTTTTTGAGTTGGAGTCTCACTCTGTCGCCCAGACTGGAGTGTAGTGGCAGCTCCCAGCCACCGCAGCCTCGACCTGCTGGGCTCCAGCGATCCTTCCGCCTCAGCCTTCCAAGTAACTGGAACTACAGGCACGTACTACCATGCCCGGCTAAATCTGTTGTTTTAATATGGGTAGAGAAGTTATCTTTGCAGAGTTTTTATTTACACTTACAACTTTTTCAAATAACTAGACATAGTGTTTCTAGAAACTTAGTTGTTCTAGAGGTCACTAATCCAGCTACTACATGTACTGTTATTTTTTGGGTTTTTAGCTTGTTTTCTTAAGATTATATATTTCTAGAGTTTTATCTTTAATTTTGAGAAAAGTCGCCCTGAGACTTAACATGCTTAGAAAACACTAACCAAAATGATGTCCTTGTTAAATTGACATAATTCTACTATTTTCAAACAAATATGAGGTAATTTATATTAAAGAAATATGCATTATTGTAGAATAAAATGCATTGCCAACTCCCCAGTGGTGCCTTGGGTAGCACCTTATGAATAGAAACTTACTATTTCTTCAGCAGATCTTGGAATCTTCATACTAAACATGATCAATAAAGATAATAAGTAGACACATTAGTTCATTCGGGGTTTATACCAATGAGATCAAGTCAGGTAAGATTTCTATTACCAAATAATATAAGAAAAACATCTGTACAGAGAAACATTTTGGTACAGCAGCTAATAGATTATAGACCTTTAACTCTTCATCCAGACCCTAGGAAAAACTTGAACAAGGCAATTAGGAGGACAGAAGCCAACAGGATTTCCACCAGTTCCACTCATCCTGAGTTATCAACTATCCCAAGTTTATAAAAAAGCCTGGTAGTCTTACATCGTCAAAAGAAATGTACAAATTGTCACTGTCTTCTCATAAGCAAATGCCTAGACACAAGTACTGGATTCAAGGTCCTGATCATTAGGTCTTAACTGATCTCCTCACTGTTATACCTCATGGTTCCTTTTAGAGAAACTGTTTTTAGAGCACACCGATTAGTTACAAAGGTCCTGGGATATGATTTTCTCTTCCCAGGCTTATACGTCTCTAGTTTTCTTTACCTAGAATTACATTTCTCACTCCTTGAGTGTCCAATTTTTACTCTCAATTAATTATATATTTAAAGTCTCATCTCCTTTTGTAACAACCCTGTTTTTAGCAACTCCTAAATTGCTATAGAACTAATTACTAATTATCAATGACAACCATATCACACTCACTAAATAAAGGTTTTCTCATCTTCTCATTCCAAATGCATTCATGTTATGATTGGGGCAGAAGAATATTGCACTTAAATGCGTCCATAACTTATTCGTATTGGGCATGGCTCTCCATAGAAATGGATATATTGTTAACTGGCAAGAAGTTGATGTCTTGAGTTCAAAAGCAGGCTGGAGGCAGAATTCCTTCCTCTTCAAAGGACCTCAGTTTTTGCTCTTAAGGCCTTCAGCTGAATGGATTGTGCTCACCCACATTATGAAGGGTAAGCCACTTGACTCAAAATCTATTAATCACATCTAAACTATACTTTCACAGGAACACATAAACTGATATTTGATCAAACAACTGGGTACCCCAGTCTAGTGAAACTGACTCATAAAATTAACAGTCACATCATTTTGCAATTCTGTTTCCAAATCATTGAGATTACTTCCAGTTTACTATTGCACACACCGCTGCAATGAATAAGTTTGTACAAAAATCAATTCACATGTACGTAAGTACTTCTTTACTATACATACCTAGAAGTGTAGTTGAGTCAATTGTTATATGCATTTGTTATTTTGAGATATCAGAAGATTGTTGCACCAATACACACTATCATCAGCAGTGTATGAGTTTCTGTTTTACCAATCCATCCCAATACTCCAAATTATCAAACATTTTGAACTTTGACAAAATGAGAGTTGCTCATTAGATTGCTTTTCTTATATTGTATTGCTTTCCTTTTTTTCTGTTTTTTTTTTTTCTAAACATCTATGAAAGTCTTTTAGTCAGGGTCTCACTATGTTGCCTAGGCTAGAATGCAGTGGCACAATCACGGCTCACCACAACCTCAACGCAGACAATCCTTTTGCCTTAGTCTCCCAAGTAACTGGGACTGCAGATACACGCCACAACACCTGATTAATTTTTTGATTTTTTTTTTTTTTTTGTAGAGACAAGGTCTTACTATGTTGCCTCAGCTGGCGAACCACCATGCCCAGACTGTCTTACTTTTATTATGAATGAGGTGGAGTTTCTATTAAAATGTTTAACAGCCACTTATATTTCCTTTCAGTTAATGAATTGTTCATAATATTTGTCTATATTCTAATGTCTTATTGGCATTTATGATAAATGAGAGTATGTTCTATAATAATTAAGAAAATAAAATATATTACGTTTTTGATTTGCAAATAGTTTATAGAGTTTACTGTTTCTATCAGTACATTTTCTCCATTAGGATTTTTAGTAAGTTTTTAATGTACTACAAAAGTTTAACTAAACTTTAATTGAAGTATTAAATAAATATGGGAAATTTCAAGTGTTACATGTATACAGACCAATGAATTTTTACTAAATGAGTAAAATTTTCCTTTGTATTAATATGACCCAGCCCAAAAAACAATGCAACATTGATACCTCCACAAATAACATCCCCCTTCCCAAAGGTAAAGACACCAGCATACATAAATTACTTCTGTGCTTAAATGTTATATGTTTATTTATATTTATTAAGTTTATTATCCGTTATACAATTCTATGACTTTTGAAAGTTATATATAGAACATATTTTATTTTTTGTATTGGCTTATTTTTTCCAAATTATGCATATGAGATTCATCCATGTTACTCTATATTAATTTCATAGAGAGAGAACATTTCATATAGAGACAGCATTTGTTTATTCATTCTCAATTATATATAAATGTATTAATATGTCATAATTTATTAATTCATCAATGCTTTTTTAAATCAATATTTTTTATTATGATATTTTGGGGTACAGTTAAGGGTTAGGTATACAAATATGCTTCGTTCAGGCACCCTTGTTGATAAGAGGTATCTCCCCGTCACCAGATAGATGTTTACTACCATTAGTCCCATCTCCCTTCCCCTCCCTGCCCCATAGTTTCCCACCACTGTCAGTCATTTTCTTTTGGTAGTACGTTGGGTGATCAAGGTCCACTATATGAGTGAGAACATGTAATACTCAGATCTTTGTTTTTGCGAGAGGTCACTCAGTATTATAGACTCTAGTTCCATCCAGGTTGCTGCAAAATTCATGATTTTGTTCTTTTTTATGGCTGCATAGTATTCCATCATGTATATGTACCACGTTTTTTAAATCTAGTCCTCTTTTGATGGACAGCATGGTTAGATCCAGGTTCTTGCTATTGTGAACAATGCTACGATAAACATTCATGTGCAGGTATCTTTTTTATAGAGTGATTTAAGTTCTTCAGGGTATATTCCCAGTAGGGGGATTGCAGTGTCATATGGGAGGTTGATATTTAGAGCTTTTAGGAATCACCATACTGCTTTCCACAGAAGTTGCACTAGTTTACACTCCCACCAACAATGTAGAAGTGTTCCCTTTTTGCCACACACTCTCCAGCAACTGTTATTTTTTGAGTTATTGATAATTGCCATTCTGACTGGAGTTAGGTGGTATCTCAGTGTGGTTTTGATTTGCATTTCCCTGGTGATTAGTGAGGTTGAACATTTCTTCATGTGTCTGTTGGCTGCTCGGATGTCTTCCTTTGTGAAATGTCTGTTCATATCTTTTGCCCATTTTATAATAGGGTTGTTTGTTTTTTTCTTTTCAGCACATTTGAGTTCCTTGTAGATCCAAGATGTTAGGCCGTTATCAGACCTGGAGTCGGCAAATATTTTTTCTCAGTCTGAAGGCTGTCTCCCTGCTCTCTTGATGGATTCATTGGCTTTGCAGAAGCTTGTCAGTTTAATGAGGTCCCACTTGTCTATCTTATCTCTTATGGCCTGTGGGTTTCAGGTTGTGTTCAGGAATTGGATGCCAGTTTCAATTTCTGTGAGGGTATGTCCTTCATTTTCTAAGGTTCTTATGGTTTGAGGTTTTATATTTAGGTCTCTGATCCATTTGGAGTTAATTTTTGTGTATGGGAATAGATAGGGGTCCTGTTTCAAACTTCCACATGTGGTCAGCCAGCTTTCCCAGCACTATTTACTGAATAGGTTCTCCTCTCCCCAGTGGTAGGTGGTGGAGGCTTTGTCAAAGATGAGTTGGTTGAGAAATTGAGGTTTTGCTTCTAGAATCTCAGATTCTATTCCATTGATCTATATGCCTGTTCCTATACCAATACCAAGCTGTTTTGATGATTGTAGCTTTATAGTAAAGTTTGAAGTCTGATAATGTGATACCACCTGCTTTGTTATATCTGCTGAGGATTGTTCTGGCTATTCTTGGTCATTTATGTTTCCATATGAATTCCTGTGTTGTTTTTTCTAGGTCTGAGAAGAATGTTGTTGGTAATTTGATAGGTATTGCATTGAATCTGTAGATTGCCTTAGGTAAGATGGACATCTTTACAATGTTGATTCCTTCAATCCATGAGCATGGGATATTTTTCCACTTGTTTGTGTCATTTTTGATTTCTTTGAGCAGAGTTTTGTAGTTTTCATTGTAGAGGTCTTTCACATCTCTGGTTAGGAAGACACCAAGGTATTTTATTTATTTATTTTTTTTGTGGCTATTGTGAATGGAATTGGGCTTTTTATTTGGGATTCTATTTGTTTATTATTGGTGTAAAGAAATGTGATTGTCTTTTGCAAATTTATTTTATATCCTGAGAATTTGCCAAAGACCTTTATCAGTGTAAGGAGGTTTTTGCCAGATTCTCTTGGGTTTTCAGGGTACACAATCATGTCATCTGCAAAAGAGAGATAACTTGACTTCCTCTTTTCCTATTTGGATACCCCTGATTGCCTTCTCTTCTCTGATTTCTCTAGCCAGGACTTCCAATACTATATTGAACAGGAGGGGTGAGAGTGAGCATCCTTCTCTTGTTCCAGTTTTCAAGGGAAATTTTTGTCTGTTTAGGAGTATGCTGACTGTGGGTTTCTTGTAGATGGCTTTGACTATTTTGAGGTCTGTTCCCCATATGCCTAGATGTTCAAGGGTTTTTATCAAGTAGGGGTGCTGGATTTTATCAAAAGCTTTTTCTGCATCTAATGATATTATCATGTGGTTTTTGTTTTGACATCTGTTGATGTATTTCATTACATTTATGGTTTTACGAATGTTGAACCAGCCTTGTATCCCAGGGATGAAGCCTACTTGGTCATGATGGATGATTTTTGAGATGTGTTGTTGAATCCGGTCTGCTAGGATCTTGTTGAGAATTTTAGCATCTATGTTCATAAAAGATTTTGACCTGTAGTTCTCTTTCTTTGTTGGATCTTTACCTGGCTTGGGTATCAATGTGATGTAAGCATCATAAAATGATTTGGGGAGGGTTCAATCTTTCTCAATTGCCTGAAATATCTTCAGTAGGATTGAAATCAGCTCCTCTTTAAATGTGTTGTAGAATTCTGCTGGAAAGCCATCTGGTCCAGGGCTTTTTTTTGTAGGTAGTTTTCTTATTACGTAGTCAATTTCCTTGATTGTTATTGGTCTATTTAGGGTCTCAATTTCTTCTTGTTTCAACCTAGGCAAGTTGTGTGATGACAAAAAGTCCTCCATTTCCATGAGGTTTTCAAGTTTGTTTCCATACAAGTGTACATAGTAGTCTCTAATGATTTTTTGTATTTCTTCAGGGTCAGATGTGGCTTCATCTTTTGTGTTTCTGATTGTGCTTATTTGGGTTTTTTTTCTCTTTTTCCTGGTCAATCTAGCCAGGGACCATCAATCTTGTTTATCCTAAAGAAACAGCCTTTTATTTCATTGATTTTTTGTATTATCTTTTTGTCTTCTATGTCCTGGATTCGGGCTTTTATTTTGGTGATCTTGATTCTTCTGCTGAAATTAGGGTTTTGTGGTCTTGCTTTTCCAGCTTCCCG
>NW_007249320.1:33447-56097 GCF_000164805.1 Carlito syrichta | reverse complement strand
TAGCATCATGCTGTTTAGTGTCCATGTCTTTGTGGGTTTTGGGGGGACCTTGTTTGTGTTCATGTTTATTTTTATTCCACTGTGGTCCGAGAAGGTGCATGGTAAAGTTTCAGTCCTTTTAAATTTGCTTATGCTTGATTTATGGCCAATTATGTGGTCAATCTTAGATTACGTTCCATGTAGTGATGAGTAGAACGCGTATTCTGTGGTCCTTGGATGGAGTGTTCTGTAGGTATCAATTAAGTCCATTTGGTCCAGAGTCACATTGAGGTTCCGGATCTCAATGCTGATTTTTTGTCCTGATGATCTGTCTAGGGTTGTGAGTGGGGTATTAAAATCCCCAGTTATGATGGTGTTAGACTCAATATCTTTCTTTAGTTTTCCTAGAAGTTGCTTCATGAAAGTTGGTGCACCTATGTTAGGTGCATATATGTTTAGGATAGATATTTCTTGTTGATGGAGTGAACCTTTTATCATTATATAGTGGCACTCTGTATCTTTTGAATTTTTGATAGCATCAATGGTATTTTGTCTGAAATTAGGTTCGCAACTCCTCCTTTCTTTTTTGTTCCATTTGCCTGAAAATTTGTTTCCCATCCTCTTACTTTGAGTCTATGTATGTCATTTCGAGATGGGTGTCTTTAAGGCAGTATGTTGTTGCCTGGTGATATATTATCCATTTTGCCATTCTATGTCTTTTCAGTGGTGAGTTTAGTCCATTCACATTCAGGCTAATTATTGAAATGTGAGAGTTTGTCCCTATCATAGAGTTCTTATAGAGTTGTTGTTCTTCCACTTGGTTTTTTTGTCTTTCTTTTGGTTTTGGGGTTGGTTCATGTATATATATTTTTTTTCCTGTACTCTTGTGAGGAACATCCTTTTTTCCTTTTCTTCTGTGTTTAGTACTTTCTTAAGTGTTTCATGTAGAGGTGGTTTGGGGGCAGCATAAGTTCTTAGGGATTGTATATCTGGAAAAGATTTTAATTCTCCCTCACTGATGAAGCTTAGCTTGGCCGGGTAGGTTATTCCTTGTTGAAATTGTTTATCTTTTAGGACTTTGAAGGTAGGGCTCCTAACTTTCCTAGCCTGCAGGGTTTCTGTAGATAAATCTGCTGCTATTCTAATTGGTCTTTTTCTCTTGCTGCCTTTAGGATTTTTTTTTTATGCCTACTTTGTTTAGGTGAATTATTATGTGTCTAGGAGTTGGTCTGCTCATTTGTTGTTTTGCAGGGGTTATCTGAATCTCTTGTGTTTGAATTTTTGCATCACTGATTAGATAAAGGAAGTTTTCTTGAATGATCTCATGGAAAGTTTGTTCCAGTTTGGTCTCTGATTCTCTTTCTGCCTCAGAAAGACCATTTACTCTTAGGTTTGGTCTCTTGAAGTAATCGCTCATCTCTTGAAGGTTTTGTTCTGTCTTTTTGAGCTTGTTTCTGTGTTTTTAACAGTTTGGGTTAGTTCTATATTTTGTTTTTCAAGCTCTGAGATTCTTTCTTCTGCTTGGGTAATTCTGCTTTTCATGCTTATCAGTTTGTTAATCATTTCATTCACAATGTTCTTTATTACTGTTATCTCTGATATCAGCTCCTTCCTAGTTTCTTCTTGTCTTTCTTCAATTCTTTTTAATCTTTCCATTAATGTCTTGATATCTAGGTTTGTAGTTTGAGATCGGTCATTCTGGGGGCTCTTCATTGTTTGCATTTCAAAGTCAGTTTTCTCAGTGTCTGCCCTGCCAGGGTTCTGGGAGAGACCCATATTCTTTTTTTGGTTTTTCTTCAATTGTGTAGATTTTTCTCTCTCTCCCCCTTTCCCTCCCCTTCTTTAATTCTGTTTTTCAGGGAAGGTGGGATTGCTTTTTTTTCATTTGTATAATCTCCTGTTTTCCTTATGAGGGTCCCCATGTTTTGTTCTCTTTTGAGTTTGGAGTGTGGGCTGCGGACTGTACCTTTTGCAGTTTTGAGGTTTAATTGAGGGGGAAACTGTGATTCAGAATCAGTCACATATAGTGGAGCAGCAGCAGCTGGGGGCCGCAATATCTGGCCCCACATGGGAATGAAGGTCCCTGGGCCTTGTACCAGTGTGACTGGTGGTGGGCAAGGGGCTGCGGGAACAAAATTAAGAGTTTTTTTGGGGACTCACGTTTGGAGAGTCTCACAAATCCACCTATGTCATCGCCATCTTACCGGAACTCTCCAGCAATGCTTTTTTTAAGATTAAAAAATATAATTTATTTAAAAGTAAATTAGAGAGAGAAAAAGAAGGGAAAGAGAGGATTCACCTCCCCAAGACGGGGGGAGGGCAAAATCAGGAAGTATGGCAACAGTCATAGCTCAAAGAGCACATGGCCACACCAGAGTCACCAATTCTTTTAAGTCACTTCGGCTGTTGCATTTTTTAGCTACCTCAAAAGTGTTGTTAGAACATGCCTGCATGTTTTACCAAACATATGCAAACATCCCTCTGAATATTTATGTAGGAGTGAAAATGCTGAATCAAAGGGTATGCATGTGCTCAATTTTAGTAAATATTATGAATAAATGATACAATATGATTGCAAAAGTTTTCAATCTCATGCACAGTGTATTATCAGTCATTTTAATGTTGTCTTTCTGTGTAGTGGATTGATATTGCCTCTCTGTGTGTGTGTGTGTGTGTGTGTGTGTTGTATTCTTCTGACAGTTGATCTCCTTTTTGGTTTTTATCTATTGAATATTCATCTTAAATTTCATTATTTTATTATCTTATTTCTGTTGCCTCTAAGTTTGTTATGCATTCTTTTTATATCTGCCTGCCTGAGAGGAGATTAAATCATTGATTTTTAACTGTTTTTTAAAAATATAAATTTAAGGCTATAAATTTCCTTCTAAGCATTGTTAGCTGCATCTCTCAAGGTTTAATATTTTGATATTTCATATTTTCTCTGCCACATAGTCAAAATATTTTATAATTTGTATATATATATATATATATATATAAATATTTGGAGGGTAATGCATGTATTACTTAGAAGTGCTTTGTTTAATTTCCAAGCAGTTGGGGAGATTTTTTTAGAGTTCTTTTTCTTATTGATTTCTAACTTAATTTCACTGTGGTCAAAGAACATAATTTGAATGTCTTAAAACCTTCTAAATCTGTTGAGATTTGTTTTATGGTCCAGTATGTGGTCAGTATTAGTAAAAGTTCCATGTGCACTCTGTTGTCATTGAATCAAGTGTTCTGATGCCAATTAGATCAGATAGTAAATTGTGTTTGTAGAGGACGTACTCAAAAATTTGGCCTTCTGTTATCCTTGCCTCCTGATAATTGTACCCTTATGTAATTCCCTCCCATTGAATGCTGGTGGGTCCTATGATTTCCTTCTTACCAATAGAATATGATTATGTTATATCAGATTGTACCACTGGTCATGATAGTAGACTTAATCTTTCTGGTTTTGATGAAGGAAGCAGTGCTGTAGTGGAGGCCTATGTGACAAGAAACTGATGCTACAACCAGCTCTAAAATAAAGTTGAGCTCTAGCCAATAGCTGGCAGGCAACTAGGTCAAACAGCATGCAGGAAATAGAATTATGTCAAGAAATATACTCTGCCATTATCTGTTCAATTATTGCTTTTACTCCATTTGCCCTTTTCCATTTAGGATGCTATCTGTCATTTCTATAATTTTTTAAAATTTTTAATAAAAAGATGTGGCGTACAATTCAGGGTTAGGTATACAAACACTGATCCTGCAGGTACCCCTGTTGATGAGGTATGCCCCTCCCTCCCCTAGCAGTTTCCCCCAACTACCAGTCCCACCACCTCTCTCCTGACAGTTTCCCACTATTGCCAATAGCTTTCTTATAGCATTATAATTGTTCAAGGTCCTCTTATGAGGGAGAACATATGGAATTCTGTTCTTTGTTTCTGTGATAAATCACTGAGTGTAATCGACTCCAAATCCATCTAGGTTGCTGCAAAGTCCATATATTTGTTCTTCTTTATGACTGCATAATATTCCATTGTGTATATATCCACTTTGTTTAATCCAGTCCAGCTTCAATGGGCAGCATGGTTGGTTCCATGTTTTTGCTATTGTGAATAGAGCTGCAACAAACATACGCATGCAGGTATCTTCTTTGTAGAATAATTTGAGTTCCTCTGGGTATATTCCCAATAGGGGAATTGCTGGATCATATGGAAGGTCAATTTCCAATTCTTTCAGAAATTGCCACACTGTTTTCCAGAGAGGTTGTACAAGTTTGCATTCCCACCAGCAGTGTAGAAGCATTCCTTTTTCTTCATATCCTCGCCAGCATTTTATGAAGCTAACATTACACTGATACCCAAACCAGATAAAGATGCAATAAAGAAAGAGAACTACAGGCCTATATCCCTTATGAACATAGACGCAAAAATTCTCAACATGATTCTAGCAAATCAAATCCCAAAACACATCTCAAAAATCATCCACCATGACCAAGTAGGCTTCATCCCCAGGATGCAAGGCTGGTTCAACATTTGAAAGACCATAAATGTCATTAACTACATCAACAGATGTAAAAACAAGAAACACATGATTATCTCATTAGATATAGAAAAAGCTTTTGATAAAATCCAGCATCCCTTCTGATAAAAACCCTCAACCACCTAGGTATAGAAGGTATATACCTCAAAATAGTAAGTGCCATCTATGATAAACCCACAGCTAACATATTGTTAAATGGACAGAAACTAGAAACATTTCCCCCTGAAAACTGGAATAAGATAAGGTTGCCCACTCTCACCCCTCTTGTTCAATATTTTGTTGGAAGTCCTAGCCCAGGTAATTAGACAAGAGAAGGAAATTGGGGTATCCAAATAGGAAAAGAGGAAGTCAAGTTATCCCTCTTTGCAGATGATATGATCCTATACCTTGAAAATTCAAGACAAACTGTCAAAACCTGTTGACTCTGATAAAGGACTTTGCCAAAGTCTCAGGGTACAAAATAAATGTGCAAAAGTCAGTTGCATTCCTATATACCAACAACAAGCAGGCAGAGACCCAAATAAAAAGCACAATCCCATTCACAATAGCCACAAAAAAATGATATACCTCGGTATCTTCCTAACCAGAGAAATAAAAGACCTTTACAATGAGAATTACAAAGCACTGCTCAAAAAAATCCAGAAGACACAAACAAATGGAAAAATATTCCATGCTCATGGATAAGAAGAATCAACATTGTTAAGATGTCCATCCTACCAAAGGCAATCTAAAGACTCAATGCAATATCCATTAAGTTACCAATATCATTCTCCTCAGACCTGGAAATGACAATACAGAAATTCATATGGAAACATAAACGACCACAAATAGCCAAAACAATCCTTAGCAAAAGAAACAAAGCAGGAGGTATCACATTTCTAGACTTCAAACTTTACTATAAGGCTACAGTAATCAAAACAGCCTGGAAATGACACAAGAACAGGCATATAGACCAATGAAACAGAATAAAGATTCCAGAAGCAAAGCCTCAACTCCTCAACCAACTCATCTTTGACAAAGCCCCCAACAACAACTGCGGGGGAGAGGAAAACCTATTCAGTAAATGGTGGTGGGAAAACTGGCTGACCACATGCAGAAGATTGAAACAGGACCCCTACCTAACACCAAACACAAAAATTAACTCTAAATGAATCAAAGATCTAAACACAAAACCTCAAGCCATAAGAATCTTAGAAAATGCAGGAGACATCCTTATGGAAATTGGAACTGGGAACCAATTCCTATTCAGAACCCTAAAGACCAATACCTTAAGAAATAATATTTCTATAATTTTTGAAGAATTTTTTTATCCTTCTGTTTCAATCTAGACATTTTCTGTCGACCTGTCTTCTAGTTTGTTACTACTAGTGTCTTTTGATTTATATAATTGACTGTTAAAACTCAATTAATGGGGATGGGCATGGTTGCTCACACCTGTAATCATCCCAGTGCTTTGAGAAGTCAAGGTAGAAGGATCACTTGAGGCCAGAAGTTTGAGAACTGTCTGGGAAAAATAGCAAGACTGTTTCTACAAAAACAAACAAACAAAAATAAAATAAGACAAAAAACAAACCCGTAAAATAATGGATACTTAATTTCATCTATCCAACAGATATTTCCTGAGTACCTAGTCTATGCCAGCAATGTTTTATTTCCTAGAAATATTTGTTAAAATCAAAACAAAAAGAAACAACAAATATCTCTACTTTTACACAGTTTACATCTTAATGTAAAAAACACAAAATAAGGATCAATCAGTAAATGTATTAGGTAACATGCTAGAACATGATATATGCTAAAGACAAAATTAATGCAGAGTCTGGTAGAAATAAGGAGTATTGCAATTTTAAATAAGGTGGATAGAGAATTAAAAGAAAAAGAAACAACAACACTGAAAAAGAGGCATTTGATCGAAGACTTAATGAAGTGAAGAACATAGCTATATGGATTTTTGGAGAAATGGCATTCTAGATAGCACGAATGTGAAGCGATCCTGGCATATTCAAGGGACATCAAGGATCCCCATTTTTAAGCAAAGTGAGTGAAGGAGAGAACAATTTTAGAACTCAAAGAAAAAACTAAGCAGTGATTCCGATGAATGTGGAGGAATATTAAGGATTAATGTTGTAGGACCTTTCAAAAGAACTTGATACTGACATGAATCAGACATATATACTAAAGGAACAGAATAGAGAACCCAGAAATAAATTCATGCGCTCAAGTTCAACTGATTTTCAACAAAGGTATCAGGAGCACACATTTGGGGAAGGACAGTCTCTTTAATATAAGAATGAAACTAGACACCTATTTCTCACCATATACAAAAATAAACCCTAAATGAATTAAAGACTTAAATGTAAGTCCTTTAACCATGAAACTACAGGAAGAAAACATAGGAAAAATGCTTCATGAGGTTGGACTAGGTGAAAATTTTTTGAACCAGACTTCAAAAATGCATCCAAAAAAGGGAAAATTGACAAATAAATTTACCTCAAACTAAAAAGCTTTTTTTAAAAAATTAGAAAATATAGTTTATTTAGAAAGTAAATTGGAGAGAGAGAGAATGAAAAAGAGAAGATTCACCTCCCCAGGGTAGGGGAGAGGGCCAAAGCCAAGAAACATGACCCGGCCACAACTCAAAGTGCACATGACTACACCATAGCGTAACAAGGCAATGGGCAAAAAACTCTTGCACAAAAGAAAAAGCACACAAGTGAAGAGACAACCTACAGGATGGGAAAAAGTGTTTGCTAACTACACATCTGATAAGCGGTGAATATCTTGAACATATTAGATATTAAACTCAATAACAAAAACATCTGATTTTCAAATGGGCAAAATTCTTGAATAGATATTTCTCAAAAGACAGACAAATAGCCAATAGGTATATTTTAAAAAATACTCAACATCACTAATCATCAGGGAAATGGAAAGCAAAACCACAATGGGATATTACTTTACCCCAAGTAGAATGGCTTTAAGAGGCAATAATGGATGCAGGCGAGGATGTAGAGAAAAGGGAACAAACTCTTACATGCTGTTGGTGAGAATGCAGATTAGTATAGCCAATGTGGAAAACAATATGGAAGTTCCCTAAAAAAATAAAACTATAACTATCATATGATCCAGAAATCCCATTATTGGGTTATATCCAAAAGAAATAAAATCAGTATGTCAAAGAGAAATCTGCACTCTCATGTTTATTGTAGTACTATTTACAATATATGAAATCCACCTAAATGTCTATCTACAGAAGAATGGATAAAGAATACTATTCAGCCCTAAAAACGAATGAAATTCTGTCATTTGCAGCAACGTGGACGAACCTGGGGGACGTTACGTTAAGTGAAGTATGCCAGACACAGAGAGACAGATACCACATATTCTCACTTAACTGTGAGATATAAAACAGTTGTTTTCATAGAAGTAGAAGTAGAGGGTAGAATAGTGGATACTAGAGGCCAGGGAGGGGAGAAGAGGTGGAAATTAGGAGAGATTGGTCAATGGCACAAAGTTAGACAGGAAGAATGACTATAGCAAAAATAATATTGCAGTGTATATTTAAAGATAACTGGAAGAGATTTTGTTTGTTGTTGTCATTGTTTTATTTTGGGGAGTAGGAGTCTCACTCTGTCACCCAAGCTGGAGTGCAGTGGCATGATCACGGCCACTGCAGCCTCGACCGGTTGGGCTCAGGCGATCCTTCCTCCTCAGCCTTCCAATTAGCTGGAACCACAGGCACACACCACCACGTCTGACTAATTTTTGATTTATCGTAGAAAGAGGTCTTGCCAAGTTGCCCAGGCTGGTCTCGAGCCCCTGGGCTCAGGCAATCCTCTCACCTCAGCCTCCAAAAGTACTGGGATTATAGGTATGAGCCATCGTACCCTGTTTGGAAGAGATTTTGAGTGTTGTTACCACAAATAAATAAAAAAAGTTTAAAGTGATGTAAATGATAATTCCTTCAGTTTGATTATTATATAATGTACACATGTATTGAAATAGCACATTACACTTCATAAATATGTGCAATTATATGTCAATTATAATTTTAAGATAATAAAAAAGAAAAAATTTAAAAGTCACTATAAAAGCTTTGGTTTCATTTGAGCAAGTTGGAAAGCTATTGAAGAATTTGAGGGAGATGTGCGACATGATCTGTTACAATTTAACAAGATTATCCAGGGTATTGTGTTGCGAGGAGTTCTAGTGTGGCAAAGATGGAAGAAATCACATTAATTAGGGGGCTAATTTTGATAATTCCCCTGTGTTTTGGACAAAGGAAGTACTGAATCTGTAAATTATAATGAGAACTTTTTGAATTTGGGGTATAATTTGAAGGTAGAACCAGTGGTATTTGTTTAATTATTTGCCTTGTTGAATAATGAGATCATTTATAAATCTATAAATGTTCTACTCTATCTTGCTTTGACTATATTACATAAATTGCTTATTAGGGATCATATGTAATTTTATTTACAGTTTTATAATTGGCTCAAATATTAAAATTCCTAGTGAACTGATTTATTTTTACATGGAATAGATATTGTACCTTGCCTTACAAGATTTCTTGTTTTTATTTTATTGCATTATTTTCGATGAATTAATATTGCTTTCAGCAGCCTGCTTTTTAAAATTTAATGATTGTCTTTGTGATGTAATAGTGTCATTCTCCATAAACATTGAATGAATCCTAGAAAAGATAGTATCTTCTTTCTAGGTAGAAAAGTTCAATAACTGTACCAAATTGGTAAAATGTCTAAGTTTTATTACTGAATTCCTCTTTGTGTATATTATTCTTGACCTACTTGATTTTTCAAAAACTGGTAACAATATTATAAAATTTCTGACTATAATAATATTTAATTTAATGTATTTCTGAATGTATTTCAAATATTTAAAATATATCACAAGTATATAGATGATCTAAATTTAATTCAGATATTAAAATATGTTAGAAGTTAATAGATCATCTAAACAATCAGGTCTTAATGCTAAATTTTGTGCTTCATTAATTTTGACCCTATTTTAGTTTTTGATATTTGCTTTAAATTCTGCTTTGCCCTTATACCTCTCTCAGATTTCATTTTACATTAGCCCATAAAATATTTTCCTGCCATGACTTTTTAATGCTTTTTTTTAGAGGGGGGACCCAAAACAGACTTTTTCCTTTATATTCCTAATTCAATACACTGCAATATTCATTCTATGTTTATTTCCTCCTTTGTAGATTTATTCTTATATTTTGTATTTCTTTGAAATCATTGATTACCTCACTTTTCCTCAATTTAATTATCTGAAATTATCTCCACCTATTTTTTTCTATCTGGCTCTGTACTCTTATTTTTCAAAAGCATAAACCTTTTTCAACTTTTTAAAGATGCCAAACAAATATATTATAAGTATTTATTTGATTCATGCATATTTTTCTGATTCTTGAAAATGTACTCTTTCCTTGAATCTTCAGGATACTTGATTGTTTTGTATGTGTGTTCCAAAGTCTTTTTATAGAAACCCATTCCACCGTCTTTTTTTTCTAATCAGTAATCCTTGAATGGCATAATAATGCTATATGTAATACTAGAGGTTTGTCAATAGCAAGGACATCTGGAGTGCTGTTTGTCCCCTACCCTCTTTAGCTGGCTACTATTCTCTTTCTCTGGCTTTAAACTTGATTATGAGTGTGATACGCATAACTCTGAGGAGAGCTGGTCATGTTTTAATACCACTATTAATGAAAATTTGTGTAGTTTATTTCTTGTTGCCATTGTTTTGACAAAAACTAGACATTTTCAGGCTGCTTCCAGAAATGAACTTATTTTAGAGCTAGGTATGGCACCAAAGAAGACAGGCATCTTCTGAGATTTTAGGAGCATTCCTTCAATGGTACTTCAAAGATACTAGAATACAGTTCAAGAACAGGAAAGACCCATTGCAGCAAATAAAAATCAAGCTACCTTGTCAAATCCCCCAAAGCATATTTCATTCCTAAGTATTCTCAGTGATTTCACCATAATATATAGGACTAAACCACCTTCCTCAGTCTCGGTTATTTACATCTCATTTCTTCTATCAGCTGAATATAGATAGATAACCTCCGAGGTTCACAGTTCTAATTTCTGGAGACAAAAATATGATGGATCTAGATGATCCTTAGTCTCTCTTTCAAGGCAATGCTTTCTCAGGAGTATATTTTCCAAGTTTCTCCACAGCAGATAGCATAGCTGCATTTGAGCTGACGAACACTCATGGCCTACTACTACAGAGAGGCAAGGATGGCGTCATGGCATCCATGCTCTCAAAGTCTTCTGGGACCTCTAGTTTTTAGCAGGGAGTTGTGAAGAGGAATCCTTTGGAATGGGGCTTTGGAGTGTGGCAGTCTTTAGAGTAGAGTCTCTACAACACATCCAATTCAGTGGTCTACGTGTTTATGCATTCGTCTATAAGTTTTCCTTGTGGAACTAACTGATGGTCTCAGGTTGTGTACTACTCTTATGCCCCTCTACTTCTGCTATTTTCATGGCAAATGTTGCCTTAGAATATTAATAAATAAGGAGAAACTAATGGCCTGACTCGTGTAAAATTCCAAGTCTGGCTAACCTAGAAGGTGGGTTAATTGCCATATGCTTTTCTTACCAATACAACCTCTACATTTAGGATTCAGGTACAACAGTGAGACATACTTAAAGATCCCTTTTCTGCCTACTTAGGGCAATCTATCCTAGCTAATTCTGTTTTCCCTAAGAAGTTTTTCACTTTCTTATCTGCATTAATTATAGGAATAATAAAAGCTATGCTATACATAGATGACCTTTTGTTGCATTTTCTTTATTAGTTTTTGTTACTTTTTTCTTTTTGCATACCTCCAAGGGTATATAAACCTTTTATTTTAGCAGGACATTATATTTTGATATATTTTAATGGACATTAGCAAAAGACAATTTTTAGCTTATGATCAACTGAAAATTCTCTTGACTGATTTTCCTGATTGACTTTGTAGAAATTGCTTTAAGGTTGGGGGAGTAGTGAATATTATTCTTCTGATCTTTTTCATTTAAAAAAAAAATCCCTATGTTATTTTATTTTTCTTCTTCCTCAGAACCGAATCATCCATTCAGGGAAGGTCTTCAATGAGATGCATTTCAAAGAAGATTCCTTCTTTTCAAACTAACTGCCAGTATCTATTATTTCTGATCTCTGTCATTTCTTTACTCAATTTCCCAGTCAGAACATTTAGTAATCCTGAATTTCTTCTTATTAATAACATTGCCTATATACACTTAATTATCTAAACATATTTCTAGTCTCTCTGTTTCTCTGATTCAGTACTAGTGGTTGGGTTCAAGTCTTCATGGTTGCATTCCTACATAAGTAAAGTCTCCCATCCACGACTCTACCTTCCTTTATTTAATCTCTCTGTGGTCTATCCCTATTCTAATGGGTTTGTCATTATTCATGGTAACCATTAACTGACAAAAATTGGAGGTTATAGTTTCAGTTTCTTCATATGACCTTGAGGGTAGATACTGTGACTTTTTTTTTCTTGTTAATCCTCAAAGATGAACTGCTTAACACCTTAAAATGCATGATGTTCTGCCATCTTTTTTTTTTTTTTGGCTAAGATTTTGCTAAATTTTTACTCATCATTCAAAACTTAGATTAAATAACACTTTCTGTCCCTGCTCGTAGATAACTGTAGTCATTTTCCCCCTTGTGATCATATAACATTTTGCACAAATAATACCAAATATTAAGGTATTTGTTTGTTTTTCTTTTGTTTCAACATTTCTTCTTTTATTCTCTAGACTTTGACATTCTTGAGGGCAAGACCTGTGTCTTATTTCTAATGCCATTAACCATTAATACTGCCTAAACATTGTGGACAAAAGGATAAATTTTTAGTGGATAAAAATACAAATAATCCGACCTTTCTGAGTCAGTATAAATCCATCATTCCTTTTTTAAAATGTCCAGAGTATATCCTTGGAGTAGCAGGGAAACAAATTTATTTTTCTATATAAAGTAAAAATAAAATTTTGAGAATAATATTAAATATCTTGTTCCACTAAGGTATTTATGAGGTTTCTGAATTGAATTGAAATTTCTCCCTCAAAACAAATTCTAGATACAAGCCAAGTGTTCTTAGGGGACTGATACTAGAAAAAGAAACAAAAAGCAAACCAAACATTAGGTTTTAGTCTAAGAATTTGAGTGCTTTTCTAAATCCACCAATATAATCAGATTTATATTTATTTTTACAGAAATGTTTGCTCAGCTAATGCATTCCTAATCAAATAATGGGTGTTCCATGATGGAAATTTCAAATAAAGTTCTTAAGGCTGTCAAAAAGTAAATAAGCTAACTAGAATTATATTTCTTTTTGTTTCCCAGTGGGTTTCATAAATGCTTGAAGAAGAATGTGGTGTACTTAGAAAGAGGCCAGATAGGCACTCAAATGCAAGTACAGTTAACACTTTTTTCTCCATCCCTCACCTCCAGTCAATGATTTCACACATATATTCCGGTAAGATGTGTCAATCTTTCTAATTGACAAATATACCATAATCTATTATATTTTTTATTGATTAGTTAATTTTTACAAACTCCATACCACCTGAGAAGAGAAAAATAAACTAACTACAATTCTATTAACTAGTCTAATTTATCTTTCATGAAAAATAAAGAGCATTGTATATTTCCTCATTATGTTTGTGTTTTTATGGTTATTCACGTAAATTTTCACTCATTAATGTGAATGAAAGCCAAGTATTGTTTTAATTTGCATTAGAGTACTCAAATGCAAAAACATACTGTTAAATGTAACCTAGGCTATTTTAAAGTAGATTTTAGTCCCTTTGTTGAGACCTCCAAAAGTCTTTGGCAGAAGTTGAACATAAGTTCTTTTAAGCCTTAAGCCTTCTGACACAGCAATTGCAGAAAAGTTACTAAAGCAGTACTCTTGGACACACAATTTAGATGCTGTAGACTACAGTTCATTACCAATGAAATATTCATGAAAACAACATAAATTTATTTTCAGTTTTGTGGGTCATAAGACATTAGTAATTAAGCCACATTTTAAGAGCCATCATTTTGAAAGATTTGATTAAAATAGATTTGAAAGCATTGGAATGAATGGCAAAAACTCAGACTGTCTGTGTCTGAAATATCTCAGTGGAAAGCACCAGAGCAGTCCACAAGTTCAACTTTTGAAGTCTGAGAGTCTATTTTATTTGGGAAGAATTTTCTTCGCATGCTATATAAGACAATCTGGACAAAATGAGATTGCTGTCCCCTGAGCTCATGAAACATTAAGACAATTGGCCATAGAAGGAGATAGCCAATAAGACATATCACATCACTAGGACCCTAGAATGCTCAAGTATTCTCTGAAGTTTTGTTTTTTTTCACTCTATCCAAGACAAGAAAAAAAAAACACCACATAATTCTCAAGGAATTCTTTGAGCTCTAAAATAAAAAATAAATAGCGTAGAAAAAAAGTCATCTAAAGACTGTCCTTATATTTATCTATCTTCATTTACAAAACTCTAAGAAAATGTGTTTCTTAGGAAGTCACAAATCTCTCTTGGTAAACTTATTTTTTCTTAGCAATAACAAGGGCAATAATAGTACTTACCTTCAGACTTTACCTTTCATGTTCCAGTTCCTGTGCAAAACACTATTTCTTGTCATCCTCACAAGAGATTTTAATGACTCCCTTCCCCCTTTTTATAGGTATGGGACTTGAGACTTCAAGAAGCAGCAATTAGTCCAAGGTCAAATCTATAGAAAGAGGAGAAAGCAAAATGGGAGCTTAAGAATGTCCAACTCCAAAGCCACTTCTTTGCACAGAGAAGACACAGTGGCTCACTGAATTGAAATGGATAAAAATTAGTAGCACTCTGAGGCCAGTCAGCTGAATCAGTCCAACAAAAAGAGGCTGCACCCATTGTTGGATGACATGACACTGGGCACCATCACTACCCAGGTAAATCTAGTGGCTGCTGCTGCTGTTGTCACATGATATGGGTCCTGGCTATTGCTCTCTCTTTTGTCCCAGACCTCAGACTCATGACCTGGTTAGGAGCATTCAGTTGGTCACATCTTAGTCACATGATCATGTCATGCTGGTCAAAGGTGGGAGAGGAAAGATTTGTCCCGCATTGGGCTATAGCCCACTGGGATCCACAACTAATATACACTAACAAGAATTCCTGAAAAGAAGAAAGCTTCAAATCCTGCCTCTAACTGTTTGACCATATGGTCTTGCCCACCATCTTAATTGTCTGCATGTTAAAATAGCATTTTCTTAGCTGGTTTGTCTTCTTTTGCCTTCACCCCATCTGTCCATTCACAACAGAGCAGCCAGAGGACTCCTTTTAAAACACATGGTATTGTGTTACCTTTTTGCTCAAAACCCTTTGGTGGGTTCTCATCTTGCCAGAGTAAAAACTTAAATTCGATTTTCATTCTGATATGTGGGGAAGATTACAGGAGCAAACAAGGAAAAATAGTGAAGCCGTCAGAGACAAGAAGGACCAGACATTGTTAGTTCCCCATAGATCTAAATGTTTATTTTAGTTACCATCACCCTCTGAGCCCCATGGCTGTGATGCGGAGGCAGGCCCAGGTAGGTACCGCTGCACACACAGCAGATTTGTGGAACTCCAAGCTTAAGAGACTTCAACCTACTCTTGCTGGTTTTTTTGTTTCTTTGTTTGAGACAGAGTCTCATTTTATCACCCAGGCTGGAGTGCAGTGGTGTGATCATAGTTAACTGTAGCCTCAACTTCTTTGGTTCAACAGATCCTCCCCACTTGGCTTCCCAAAGGGTGGGATTAATACCACTATGTCCAGTTCAGAGACTCCAATCCTATAAGTGAGCTGCTAGTAAATCTGCTCAACCTTTGTTCCATAACAAAAGCATTCTCTCTTTTATTCTTATTTATTTGTCTATTTAATTTTTTGAGTTAGAGTCTTGCTCTGTTGCCCAGTGTGGAGAGGAGTGGCACGATCACCCGTTCATGGCTTACCGCAGCCTCGAACCTTCCACCTCAGCATCCCAAGTAACTGGGACTACAAGCATGTGCCACCACGCCCACCTAAGTTTTTATTATTATTATTACCATTTTTGGAGAGACCAGGTCTCGTTATGTTGCCCAGACTGATCTCTAACTTCTGGGCTCAAGAAATCCTCCTGCCTCAAACTCCCAAAGTGCCAGGATTATAGTTGTTAGTCTCTGCATCTGGCTAAAATATTATCTTTATTATGTTGAGTATCATACAAAGCTACTCTCTACTTCAGAGGGAGATACTTTCTCTACCTTCAAAAACTGTTCATTTGATCTGGGATAAAAAAACATAAAGCTATCACAAGAAAAAACAGAAACACAAGAGATGATAGAGAAATTTCTTCCAATACGCACTTAGGTACATGCCTATATCTTAAAATATCCTTTATACATTTTAGGTTGTCTAAAGTATTTTATAATAATAGAATAATATGAACTCTTTACATAGTGGCCCTGGGTACTATTGCATGTTCTTTAGATAAAACCTGCTAGTTGTGCTCTTTTAGTCTTCTATTTTCTTACTAATTATTTTCTTTTAGTTTCTCTATCACTGAAATAATTAAATAGTAGTGTGTGTGTAGCTCAGTGATTCTGTCAATCTATTTCCTCTCCATAAAATTGAGGGCCTGCAAGCCTCTTTTCATATAATAATTTTCATTTCAAACTAAAATTCTAGTTTTTCATTAACTGGCTCTGTAACATTTTATGGTTACTAATTTTCTGCTGTAAGCTCCAACATTTAAAAAATCTTTATCTTCACAAGTACAAATGGGTGTTTTATAATCTGTGCCTGATAATTGTGATACCTGAAGCCCTTGCTACAATTGTCCTTATGAAGTCTTGTTTATCGTGCTCACACATGCTATTTGGTTTCCTCAAGTGCCTGATCATTACAATTGAATAATCATATTTACAAATAATTTGAGGCCCAGGATGATCGTATCTTCTTCCTTAGAAGATTATAATTTACTTCCATTGGCCTAGACAATGTGGAACTAGCTTAATCAAATATCAAGCCCGGAGGTTCCATGCAAAGCCCCTTTTTGATTGCTTTAATTTGAGGTTAGCTTTTCTTGAGCATATTGACATTTCGGTCCCCATATTATTAGTTGGGGTGAGTACAGTTAAGACTCCTAGCATAGGCAGGCTTCCTTACATCTCAGTTTTTCAAGTATTATTTCTCAATCAACAGTTTTCCTCAAAACAAAAGCAACTTTGAGTCCTGGACTTCTCTCTGGATTCTTCCCTTCTCTTTGAATATTGGCCAAGTAATTTTGCATTATCTTATAAGATTGTTGAAGTTTTTAAATATATATATATATATATTCTTTTAATATTGCATGCACACTTTTTATTTGTCTTCAGTAAAAGGATTGGTTCAAGTTTCTCAGACCACCATTACTAAAACAGAAGTTTCTGAACAAAGTATTTGTAGTGCCTGTTTCTCATGTGGACAAACCTTTTGAAGTTCTATACTTTATTCTGTGGGCTTAGTTCTAAGGTTATGAAGGCCTGAGATTGTATCCCTATTCCCACATGAGTTTAAAATACTTAATCTCCACAATCAACTGTGGCTCAGCTCCCTTTCTTTTCAAATTTGGCTTGGCATTTTCTCTTCCTTTCTGGCACTTGACAATTCCTCCTCTTCATGTTGTTGAGACAAATCAGGCCTAATCTGTTCTTGTTGTTGTCTATTTATTTACTTAAATATGGCAGATGCAATATTTAAATGAATAAACAAGGAAGTTTGGCTTTTTTCTCTTTTTTTGTTTATTCTGAGTCTATCTCAGGAAAGACACTCTCCATATCAACTATTCCTCATAAGGTTAGAAGGACTCGTTGCCTGCTCATAATATACTCTTTATTATTTAAACATTTCTTCCTTCACCTTCTTTAACCAAAAAACATACTAAGTAATGCATATTCTTTACAAGTTATATGTATGGATATCATTTACTTTTATAAACTTTGGCTAATTTACATAATTCTGTTTACCCTCCTGCATATTTAATGTTTAACATTGTCATACAAGATCCAAGAAAACCAAACGAGTCATTAGTTTCTGATAGCAAATTTGACATCATTACTTCATAATTACAAATAACATCTGTTGACAACTTTCTAATATGAGAATATCAGTGATGTTGCCAAGATTTAAACTTACTTGATTTTTCAGAGGAAGAACTTTCATGTCTTCTTACAATAGTCAAATAGTCAAATTATCATAGAAACAGTAAATTTTACTATGTCAAAATAATATACACCAGATTATCTCTAGGAAATCATAGCTACCAGCTATGATTTGAATGTGTGTGCCCCCCCCCTAAAATTCATATTGGAACCTAAGACTCATTGTGGGGTATTTATGATTAAGTCATGAGGGTAGAGCCCCCTTGAGTAGGATTAGCATCATTACAAAAAGACTCAAGGGAACTAGTTAGACACTTTGGCCTTCTGACTTCTATAAAGTGAAAATGAGGTAACATAGCCCTGTCTTGGAAGCAGAAAACAGATTTCGTCAGACCTTGAATCTGTCAGCACCTTGATCTTGGATTTCTAGTCTCCAGAACTTTGAGAAAATAAGTTTTTTGCTTCTTTACAAATTATTCAGCCTCAGGTTCTTTATTATAGCAGCATGAAGGGACTAAGACACTATCCAATAAACGAGCAGATAAAACCTCACACTTAATGAAAAGACAAGTCATAGTTTCCAGGGTGAGAAAAACCCAGCCAAAACCGTTCTGAGACTAATGTTTCAGAGCAGATAATAATTTAAGCATCTCTTCTGGTTTTTCTAAAAACTAAGTTTTTACATAACTAACAATCTTGAGAGGATACTGAAAGACTAGCTTTTACTATGTCTAAGAAAATTAAAGAATTTCAGAGCCATATGACTACTTAAATATTCCAGGTAATGGCACCATGATACCAGATTGAATAATTTATGGACTAAGTAATAACACTAATTGCATGACATTCACTGGAGGTCCAGCTGTTTTGATACTAATCAGGGTTATAGTTGGGATCCTACAAGTTAAGGGCTCAGTCTCACAAGACTGCCCCCACTTCAGATGCCAGCCACAGTTCTCTGGTATCCCTAAGTCGCCTATGCTTCTGCCCTGCATGGCTACAAATTCAAGGGTTCTAAGAAATTCAAATTAGATAGTTCATTAGAATGACTTACAGAGCTCACTATACTTAGCAATGAAAGTTTTACAATAAAAGAGACAACTTAGCAATTAGTCAAGTAGAAAAATCACTTAAGACAAGGTCTGGTGGGGTTCCAAGCATAGGAAAGTACCATCTTCCCAGTATATCAATATGTTCACTAGTCAGGAGGCTTTATAAGCCTCATTAGTTCGAGTTTTTATGTGGGGTCTCATTTTGTAGATGTAATTTAGTCGCTGGCCATGTGATTAAACTTAATCTCCAGATCCTCCCCTCCTTAGAGGTCAGGGGATGAGGTAGAAAGTTTCAACTGTCTCATAAAGTTTATTGCAGGAACAGAATAAATGAGCTGTACACTGGGGTACTATCTAGAAACTGTGTAAAGGCTCTCCAAAAGTCACCTAATTAGCCTGAACTCAGGTATTGCTGAAAAGGGCTCATTATAAATAACAAGAGATACCCATATAGCTAAAGAAATTCCAGGGGTTTTGAAGCTATGTGTCAGGAACTGGGGGAAGAGACCAGGTTTATTTATTTTTATCATACCACAGATACTTAATAAAATTTTGTCAAGGGCTATAAGAATAGTCTTTGTTTCAAGGGATAACAATTAGAACAGCAGAAATAGAAAAGACATAAGCATTCAATGTTCATGCAGTACAAGAAATGGGTGCACATCAGTGTAGCAAAAGATAGATGAAAGTAGGAAAATTATATAAGAGTAATTATCAAAAAGGAAAAACCACATTATACATATTTCACATACGGTCTTGCTCATGGGCAAATAAATCCAAGTGATTGTTATCCCAACATATTAGCAACAGATCTGGATTGGTAGTAGAAATCTCATTGGAATTATTCATCTCATCATGAATACTTAGTTTATACAGCCTGGAAGAAAAAGATTTAATTTGAAGATGGAATGAATTTAGCTTCTCTGAATTTTTTTTCTAGTAAGAACAGCTGTTCATATATATTTGCCTATTCCCCAAATTCCCCTTGCCAGTTCCTCAGAGAAATTGTCTCAGTGAATTCAATAAGAATTATATTATTGAGAAACTTACTGATCCTCATTTTATTATTTGCAAGTCATTGTTAGGCAACGTCCATATTTTATTATCTGTGACCATATAATCTTACCTTTTGTGTAAAAGATAACACAGGATAGTGAAGAAAAGACCATGTGGGGAGCCACAAAGCCTGGGTCGTGCTCTTGGAGCTGGCATCGATTTAATGTGTAATTATATGGCCACCACTTAATCTCTACAACTCTACTTTTCTCATTTGTCAATAACCAGAGTAGACTTACAGTTACCAAATTCATGATTTAATATTTTGTGATTCTATTTCCATTGACTTCAAGTTATAAGACAATAATCAGACCTATATGCACATACCAGTAACATAAACTTTCTTTACACAAACTGGCGGTATGTCAGACTACAAGGAGGGATTGAAAATATGAAAAAGCCTTAAGAGAGGATATTCTAATTTGTATTGATTGGCATGAAAACACTTAATAACTATTAATATAAAACATAACTTTGCTAATGGATCAATTATCACCACTCACCCTCTTGGCTTAACTTTTACTCTGGCCATTATCAGTTTTTAGCATCTTACTTCAGCTATACTTCCTGTTTGTTATGCCAAAACTCCCCCAATGTGGCAGAACCATGCAGAATTTTACTAAACTTATGGATGTGCAATGGATGTAATGGAGAGTTAATGGTCCATGGAGCAATCCTGGGTGATGGGAAGAAGGATCAAATAGGTAAGTGCCCTACCTTTCTTCCTTGGAAGCACAAATTGGAGGATCATTCTATACCATTTCTTGTTGTGTCTCAGTGGGATTATCTCAGTTTCCCTCAATAGTTATCAGATCAATAATGTACACTATATTGGCTTTTCCTGGCTTTGCATTTCAACCTTCCTGTTTCTCTCTCCTGTGCCCTGTGGTCAATTCCCAAACAAATCACTTACACACAAGTTCAAGGATCAGGCTCTGTTTTTGGAAATGGACATACTAAGGCTTAGAATTGGAAGTACAAGTACATTAGAAAACAGAACCCAAAGAGAAGATACTGGAATTGGACTCTTCACTGATTCTATTGCAATGAGGATATCATTTATGGCTGTAATCCAGGTGGTAACATTAATCTTGGCATTCAGTAGCATTTCAATTACTGGGACTCTCACCAGTGGTAGATTAGGATGCATTGCAGGTGGAATTTAACCCTGACTAGTCTTGAATAATATGGAGTCCATGGTATACATAGATTGGTAGCAATTTATTAACTACTTTAGAAATCTTATAAAAATAAAATAACAGGTTCTTATCTAATCATCATCAATTTCAGACATGCTGTGAAAGCCAGAGACCTCCACATCTTAAAAGGTCTTTATCTTCTGTAGCTGGGGCGGGGGGTAGATTGTATAATAAACCAGACATTAAATTCAATTTTGAATGTAGCAAGGGTAATAAGGAGACTAAATGCCTCAATGTGTTTTTTATATAAATATGTCAGCAGAAGAAATATTCCCACCTGACATGGGTGGGAATATTTGGGATAGTGAACCTGAGAATCTTGGATTCCTAGATTCCACTGAAAACTCCTTGCTCGAGAACTGTGTGTCTATGCCTGGAATCCCTATACAGCTATCCCTGAGGTAGGTACTTCTCATGATGAAGATGCTCATACCCCTCAAGTTCAGTTTCACCCCTAGTATTACCTCTAATTTAATAACCAGAATCAGGTTTCAATATAGGCCAAATGGAAAAACATCCCCATTCTGCAGAAAATCAAAACCCTAAGATAATTGCAGAATATGGTTTGATATGTTTCATCGAAACCATATTCTGCAATTATTCCTGCATAAAAATCTAATTCCTACATCAAAGGAAGTAGATCGTGAGACAGAATGGAGAAGTGTGAAATATAAAAATGTATAGATAAGAATTTATTGGTATGGGAGCCTGTTCATATGGCTCCCAGTTTAACTTCCCAGAAAGCACACTGGAAGCTGAGTATACTACAATGATAGGATATTTCCTTGAAACTTGAACACATCAGTAGTCTATAGTTATGAGGTTGAGGTGCTGGAATAGCCTTACTATAGTATCGAGAAAAGTTCAAAAGGCTTAGGAAGTAGGAAGGTTTTATTAGATTTATTTTGTAAGAGAAAAGACTCCACCACCTGTTAGTACTCCCTGGAAGGCCCTAAAGTATACATCATCACTATGAAAATAAGGACCTTAATGTATAAAGGTACAAGCATATTGAGAAGATTGGTGGTGATTGCTCTTTGAAGGCTGGAGTAGGCAACTGTAGATCCTGCCATGGGTTCACTAATATTTTGAATGATTCTGAAATGAGGAGACCCAGTTGGCACTTAACTCCTAAAATTTAAGTGCACACAACAAATGAGATGAGGTGAGAGGTCTAAGTAGCAACCAGATTGCTTTGATCTTTGAAGATCTGTGGTAATAACTGATCATCTATGATGTTCCTAGGTGCAGATAGATGGAACATCCAAATACAGTATTATGGACTTGTTTAACTTAAATGGGAATGAAAAGCTGGACTTCTGGCCTGGTCTATGAGACCCTCTGCAAAGGAGAACGCAGAGGGTCTCTGGCTCTTTTCCCGGGGGCTGCGGATCCCAATATCAGCAGCCTGGTCTGAGACCCTCCGCAAAGGAGAACGCAGAGGGTCTCTGACTCTCTTTCCGGGGGCTGCAGATCCCAATGTCGACAGCCTGCTCTTCACACAGAGCTCGGCTGTCGCCACTGCTGGGGCATCGCAGCGGTCTGGACAGCCACTGCAGCCACAGGCACAGCAGCTGCTGGTGCTACCATGGCCTCCGTGGTGGCCATAGCGCATCACGCCACCCATGCCTGAGG
>NW_007249320.1:27634-33427 GCF_000164805.1 Carlito syrichta | reverse complement strand
GATGCCACCATGACCTCCAATCGCACCACTCATGCTGAGGCGATCCACGACTTCAGTGCTTGAAGCCCTTGCAGGCAAGATCTGCTGGGATTGCTGCCACCTCAACCTGCAGGCGTGGGTCTCCTCCCGTGTGCCCTGAGGCAGGCTTCCATCAGGCGGCTTCTGTCCGGCCCCACCCCCTCTGGGGCGCGCAGCTGAGATAGCACCACCTGCTGGCGATTCAAGGTAACAACACCGAAACGGGAGAAACAAGCTTGAAAAAGAGACAAGGGCCAGATTTGAGTGGTGAATGGAGGGTGATCTGAACTGTCCTTCACAGCAGGCCAGGAGCAACTGACCCTAAGTGTGAACTAATTTACCAGCTAGAAAAGAAAAGCTAGAAATCAGAGCTGAAAGGACATTGGACTTAAACGAAAAGTCTCAGAGTGTGCTCGATTGGTTCTGTTAGTTTAATGACTTGATTCTATTCCTACTGTTCTGTTCCTTTTTCCTCTCTCTCTTCCTTTTCTTCTCTTTTCTCCTCTCTGTAAACCATATCTTTGTATAGAGGAACAGCACACCAATAAGGTGGTTGGTTAGCTTGTATGCTAGCATCATTGTATTTTTTTTTTTTTTTTGGTATGGGAGCTAGTTAGTCTGTAGCCATGGTCTATTGCTTTTATTTGTTTCAGTTTAGGTCTCTCTCTCCATTTGTTGATACACTCATCTGTTTCCCCCCTTACTCCTCTCTCTCTCCACCCCCCACTTACCCCCATTGGCTGCTCCATTCTTTCCTCTGATAACCTCATTTTATTTCAGGGAGTAAACATACATCCCTACTGCAAGGACTGATCGCAAGGCAGTGGGAAATGGGTTTCAGGCTATCCATACACCTGTCGGCGGATACCAGGACCTGAAGACAGATTTTGAATAACAGCTCCCTCTTTAATTAAATCTCAAAACTGCAAAAAGTACCACCCCCAACCTACAGTGCAACTCCAGAACTGAACAAAGTAAGAGGGCATACATAAATAAGAATAGGAGATTGAACAAACAGAAGTAAAGCAACCCCTCTACCCCGAATAACAGAATTAAAGAAGATGGTGACATGGAGGGAAGGAAAAAGTAGGGAGGGAAAAAAATGCACAAATGAAGAAAAACCAAAAGAAGAATATAAGTCTCACACAGACCCCTGAGAGGTCAGACACTGAGAAAACAAACTCCGAAACACAAACAATGAAGAGCCCACAGAATGACTAGTCACATGCAACAAACCCAGACAATAAGACATTGACAGAGAGAATTTTAAAAATTGAGGAAAGACAAGAGGAAAATAGGAATAAGCTGATGTCAGAAATAACAGCAGTAAAGAATACTGTGATGGAAATAAATAAACTAATAAACATGGAAAGCAGAATTAGCCAAGCAGAAGAAAGAATCTCAGAGCTCAAAGACCAAAACACAGAACTAACCCAAACTGTCAAAAACATAGGAAAGAAGCTCAAAAAGAAAGAACAAAACCTTCAAGAGATGAATGATCACTTTAAGAGACCGAACCTAAGAGTAATTGGCCTTCCTGAGGCAGAGAGAGAAACAGAGGCCACACTGGAGCAAACATTTTATGAAATCATTCAAGAAAATTTCCCTTATCTCATCAGTGATGAAAAAATTCAAACACAAGAGATTCAGAGAACCCCTGCAAGACAACAAAGGAGAAGACCAACTCCCAGACACATAATAATTTGCCTAAACAAAATAGGTACAAAAGAAAAAATCTTAAAGGCTGCAAGAGAAAATGGTCAGACTATTTACCAGGGTAGACCAATTAGAATAGCAGCAGAGTTATCTACAGAAACCCTCCAGGCTAGGAGAGCTTAGAGCCCAATCTTCAAAGTTCTAAAAGATAAATAATTTCAACTGAGAAAAACCTACCCAGTCAAGCTAAGCATCATCAGTGAGGGAGCATTGAATTCTTTCCCAGATATCCAATCCCTAAGAACCTATGCTGCCACCAGACCACCTCTGCAAGAAACACTTAAGAAAGTCTTGAACACAGAAGAAAAGGAAAAAAGAACAACATTCTTCACAAGAGTACAGGCAAAAGATTAAAAGCACACATGATCTAAACTCTAAAAGCAAAAGAAAGACAACACACAAACAGGAAGAACAATAACTCTGTAACAACATTATGATAGGGATCAACTCTCACATTTCAATAATTAGTTTGAATGTGAACAGACTAAATGCATGACTGAAAAGACATAGAATGGCAAAATGGATAAAATATCACCAGGCAACAATCTATTGCCTTCAAGAGACTCACCTCACTAGAAAGGACACTCACAGACTCAAAGTAAAAGGATGAGAAACAAATATTCAGGCGAATGGAACACAAAAGAAAGGGGGACTTGTAATCTTAATCTCAGAAAAAATATCTTTTAAGCTATCAAAAATTAAAAAAGATACAGAAGGCCACTACATAATGATAAAAGGTTCAATCCATCAACAAGAAATATCCATCCTAAACATATATGCACCAAACATAGGAGCACCAACTTTCATAAAGCAGCTCCTAGGTAAACTAGAAAAAGATATTGACTCCAATACCATCATAGCTAGGGACTTCAATACCCCACTCACAACCCTAGACAGAACATCAGGACAAAAAATCAGCAACGAGACCCAAAACCTCAATGTGACTCTTGATAAAATGGACTTAATTGATACCTACAGAACCCTCCATCCAAAGACCATAGAATACACATTCTACTCATCACCACATGGAACGTAACTCTAAGACTGACCACATACTTGGCCATAAATCAAGCATAAGCAAATTTAAAAGGACTGAAATTTTACCATGTACCTTCTCGGACCACAGTGGAATAAAAATAATCATTAACACCAACAAGTTCCCCCCAAAACGCACAAAGACATGGACACTAAACAGCATGATGCTAAACAACTCCTGGGTCAATGATGAAATCAAAACAGAGATTAAAAGATACCTGGAAAACAAATGAAAATGAAGAAACATCTTACCAAAATCTCTGGGATGCCATGAAAGCTATAGTAAGAGGGGAATTTATATCCCTACAAACGCACATGAAGAAAATGGAAAGATCACAAATTAACAGCCTAACAAGCCACCCAAGGAAGCTGGAAAAGCAAGATCACAAAAACCCTAATTTCTGCAGAAGAATCCAGATCACCAAAATAAAAGTCCAAATCCAGGACATAGAAGATAAAAAGATAATACAAAAAAAATCAATGAAACACAAAGCTTGTTCTTCAAAAGGATAAACAAGATCGATGGGCTACCTAGGTTGAAACAAGAAGAAATTGAGACCCTAAATAGACCAATAACAATCAAGGAAATTGACTATGTAATAAGAAAATTACCTACAAAAAAAAATCCTGGACCAGATGGCTTTCAAGCAGAATTCTACAAGACATTTAAGGAGGAGCTGACACCAATCCTACTGAAGGTATTCCAGGCAATTGAAAAAGATGGAACTCTCCCCAAATCATTTTATAAAGCTAACCTCACATTGATACCCAAGCCAGGTAAAGACTCAACAAAGAAAGAGAAGGACAGGCCAATATCTTAGATCAATACAGATGCTAAAATTCTCAACAAGATCCTAGCGAACCGGATTCAACAACACATCTCAAAAATCATCCATCATGACCAAGTAGGTTTCATCCCTGGGATGCAAGCCTGGTTCAACATTTGTAAAACTATAAATGTAATTAAATACATCAACAGATGTCAAAACAAAAAAACACATGATTATATTCCATTCACAATAGCCACAAAAAAATGAAATACCTTGACATCTTCCTAACCAGAGATATGAAAGACTTTTACAATGAAAACTACAAAACTCTGCTCAAAGAAATCAAAGACAACAAAAACAAGTGGAAAAATATCCCATGCTCATGGATTGGAAGAATCAACATTGTGAAGATGTCTATCCTACCTAAGGCAATCTACAGATTTAATGCAATACTCATCAAATTGCCAGCAACATCCTTCTCAGACCTAGAAAAAACAATACAGGAATTCATATAGAAACACAAATGACCAAGAATAGCCAGAACAATCTTTAGCAAAAAAAAAAAAAAAAAAAGCAGGTGGTATCACATTATCAGACTTCAAACTTTACTAGAAAGCTACAATAATCAAAACAGGCATAGAGACCAATGGAATAGAATTGAAATTCCAGAAGCAAAACCTCAATTTCTCAACCAACTCATCTTCGACAAATCCTGCACCACCTACCACTGGGGAGAGGAGAACCTATTCAGTAAATGGTGCTGGGAAAACTAGCTGATCACATGCAGAAGATTGAAACAGGACCCCTATCTATCCCCATACACAAAAATTAACTCCAAATGGTTCAGGGACCTAAATGTATAACTTCAAACCATAAGAACCTTAGAAAATGCAGGAGACATTCTCATGGAAATTGGAACTGGCATCCAATTCCAAAACCCACAGGCCATAAGAGAGAAGATAGACAAGTGGGACCTCATTAAAATGACAAGCTTCTGCAAAGCCAAAGAAACCATCAAGAGAGCAGGGAGACAGCCTACAGACTGGGAAAAAGTATTTGCCAACTCCAGGTCCGACAAAGGCTTAACATCTTGGATCTACAAGAAACTCTAATGTGCTGAAAAGAAAAAAACAAACAATCCCATTATAAAATGGGCAAAGATATGAACAGACACTTCTCAAAGGAAGACATTCGAGCGGCCAACAGACGCATGAAGAAATGTTCAGCCTCAGTAATCATCAGGGAGATGCAAATCAAAACCACACTGACACCACCTAACTCCAATCAGAATGGCAATTATCAATAACTCAAAAAATAACAGCTGCTGGAGAGGGTGTGGCGAAAAGGAACACTTCTACACTGTTGGTGGGAGTGCAAACTAGGGCAACCTTTGTGGAATACAGTATGACAATTCCTAAAAGCTCTAAATATTGACCTCCCATATGACCCTGCAATCCCCCTACTGGGAATATACACTGAAGAACTCAAATCACTCTATAAAAAAGATACCTGCACACATATGTTTATCGCAGCATTGTTCACAATAGCAAGAATCTAGAAGCAACCATGCTGTCCATCAAAAGAGGACTGGATTAAAAAATGTGGTACATATACACAATGGAATACTATGCAACCATAAAAAAGAACAAAATCATGAATTTCACAGCAACCTGGATGAAACTAGAATCTATAATACTGAGTGACCTCTCACAGAAACAAAGATCCGAGTTTCACATGTTCTCACTCATATAATGGACCTTGAACATCCAATGTAATACTATAAGAAAATGACTGATGGTACTGGGAAACTATGGGGGGGGAGATGGGATTAACAGTAGCAGATATCTGTCTGGGGACAGGGAAACACCTCTTATCAACAGGGTGCCTGAATGAAACGTAATTGCATACCTAACCCTTAACTGTACCCCACAACATCATAATAAAAAATATTGATAAAAAAATAAAAAAATAACAACCATGCATAGAATATTTGTTGAGTATACTTATCTATAATGTACTGCTACATTCTCCATGAAATACTATAATATATAACATGGTTATAACATATATTACTATAAATATATATTTTCCTAATTATTAAGATGATTTCAGAATCTCTATAGAGATATCAATCAATATTTTTTTAAAAACAAAAACCCTTTACCACTCTGGCTGTTAACTCTTATAGAAAAGAGTTGTGTGTAATTTTTTTTTTTTTGAGTTGGAGTCTCACTCTGTAGCCCGGACTGGAGTG